>NW_023045578.1:2500-24909 GCF_011762505.2 Arvicanthis niloticus | reverse complement strand
CCTCTCTGCCTCTCTGCCTCTCTGCCTCTCTGCCTCTCTGCCTCTCTGCCCTCTCTGCCTCTCTGCCTCTCTGCCCCTCTCTCTGCCCCTCTCTTTGCCCCTCTCTCTGTCTCTCTGTCTCTCGGCCTCTCTGCCTCTCTGCCTCTCTGCCTCTCTGCCTCTCTGCCTCTCTGCCTCTCTGCCTCTCTCTCTGCCTCTCTGCCTCTCTGCCTCTCTGCCTCACTCTCTGCCTCTCTGCCTCTCTGCGTCTCTGCCTCTCTGCCTCTCTGCCTCTCTGCCTCTCTGCCTCTCTGCCTCTCTGCCTCTCTGCCTCTCTGCCTCTCTGCCTCTCTGCCTCTCTGACCCTCTGCCTCTCTGCCTCTCTGCCTCTCTGCCTCTCTGCCTCTCTGCCTCTCTGCCTCTCTGCCACTGCCTCTGCTTCGCTGCCTCTCTGCCTCTCTGCCTCTCTTCCTTTCTACCTCTCTGCCTCTTCCTCTGCTTCTGTTTCTCTGCCTCTCTACATCTCTGCCTCTCTGCCTCAGCCTTTCTGCATCTGCCTCTCTGCCTCTGCCTCTGCCTCTGCCTCTGCCTCTGCCTCTCTTCCTCTGCCTCTCTGCATTTGCTTTTCTGCCCCTACCCCTGCCCCTGCCCCTGCCCCTGCCCCTGCCCCTGCCCCTGCCCCTGCCCCTGCCCCTGCCCCTGCCTCAGCTTCTCCCTCTCAGCCACTCTGCCTCTTCCTCTGTGCCTCTCAGCCTTTGTCTCTCTCCATCTTTAACTCAGCCTCTGCCTCTGTATCTCTGCCTCTCTGCCTCTGTCTCTCTGCCTCTTCCCCTGCCTCTGGCTATACTTCTCTGCCTCTGCCTCTCTGCCTCCGCCTCTCTGCCTTCTACCTCTGCCTAGGCCTCTCTGCTCTCTGCCTCTCTGCCTCTCTGCCTCTCTGCCTCTCTGCCTCTCTGCCTCTCTGCCTCTCTGCCTCTCTGCCTCTCGCCTCTCTGCCTCTCTGCCTCTCTGCCATCTCTGCCTCTCTGCCTCTCCTCTGCCTCTCTGCCTCTCTGCCTCTCTGCCTCTCTGCCTCTCTGCCTCTCTGCCTCTCTGCCTCTCTGCTTCTCTGCCTCTCTGCCTCTCTGCCTCTCTGCCTCTCTGCCTCTCTGCCTCTCTGCATCTCTGCCTCTCTGCCTCTCTGCCCCTGTCTCTGCCCCTCTCTTTGCCCCTCTCTCTGTCTCTCTGTCTCTCGGCCTCTCTGCCTCTCTGCCTCTCTGCCTCTCTGCCTCTCTGCCTCTCTGCCTCTCTGCCTCTCTGCCTCTCTCTCTGCCTCTCTGCCTCTCTGCGTCTCTGCCTCTCTGCCTCTCTGCCTCTCTGCCTCTCTGCCTCTCTGCCTCTCTGCCTCTCTGCCTCTCTGCCTCTCTGCCTCTCTGCCTCTCTGCCTCTCTGCCTGTCTGCCTCTCTGCCTCTCTGCCTCTCTGCCTCTCTGCCTCTTGGCCTCTCTGCCTCTCTTCCTCTGCCTATCTGCCTCTCTGCCTCTCTACGTCTCTACCTCTCTACCTCTCTACCTCCTTACCTCTCTACCTCTCTACCTCTCTATATGCCTCTGCCTCTCTGCCTCTATGCCTCTCTGCCTCTGCCTATCTGCCTCTCGGCCACTGCCTCTGCCTCTCTGTCTCTCTGCCTCTCTGCCTCTCTGCCTCTCTGCCTCTCTGCCTCTCTGCCTCTCTACTTTTCTTCCTCTCTGCTTCTCTGCCTCTCTGACTCTCTTCCTCTCTACCTCTCTGCCTCTCTGCCTCTCTGCCTCTCTGCCTCTCTGCCTCTCTGCCTCTCTGCCTCTCTGCCTCTCTGCCTCTCTGCCTCTCTGCCTCTCTGCCTCTCTGCCTCTCTGCCTCTCTGCCTCTCTGCCTCTCTGCCTCTCTGCCTCTCTGCTTCTCTGCCTCTCTACATCTCTGCTTCTGCCTCTTTGCCTCTTTGCCTCTTTGCCTCTCTGCCTCTGCCTCTCTGCCTCTAAGCGACTGCCTCTGCCTCTCTGCATCTCTGTCTCTCTGCCTCTCTGCCTTTCTATCTCTCTGCCTCTTCCTCTGCTTCTGTTTCTCTGCCTTTCTACATCTCTTCCTCTCTACCTCAGCCTTTCTGTATCTGCCTCTCTGCCTCTGTGCCTTTGCCTCTCTGCCTCTCTACATCTCTTCATCTCTGCCTCTGCCTCTCTGCATTTGCCTCTCTGCCTCTGCCCCTGCCCCTGCCTCAGCTTCTCCCTCTCAGCCACTCTGCCTCTGCCTCTGTGCCTCTCAGCCTTTGTCTCACTCCATCTTTTTCTCATCCTCTGCCTCTGTCTCTCTGCCTCTTCCCCTGTGTCTGGCTATGCTTCTCTGCCTCTGCCTCTCTGCCTCTCTGCCTCTCTGCCTCTCTGCCTCTCTGCCTCTCTGCCTCTCTGCCTCTCTGCCTCTCTGCCTCTCTGCCTCTCTGCCTCTCTGCCTCTCTGCCTCTCTGCCTCTCTGCCTCTCTGCCTCTCTGCCTCTCTGCCTCTCTGCCTCTCTGCCTCTCTGCCTCTCTGCCTCTCTGCCTCTCTGCCTCTCTGCCTCTCTGCCTCTCTGCCTCTCTGCCTCTCTGCCTCTCTGCCTCTCTGCCTCTCTGCCTCTCTGCCTCTCTGCCTCTCTGCCTCTCTGCCTCTCTGCCTCTCTCTCTGCCTCTCTCTCTGCCTCTTTCTCTGCCTCTGTCTCTGCCTCTGTCTCTGCCTCTCTCTCTGCCTCTCTCTGCTGATCTATGCTGATCTATGCCTCTCTGTCTCTCTGCCTCTCTGCCTCTCTGCCTCTCTGCCTCTCTGCCTCTCTGCTTTTGCCTCTCTCCCTCTCTGCCTCTCTGACTCTTTGACTCTCTGACTCTGCCTCTCTGCCTCTCTGCCTCTGCATATGCCTCTGTGCGTCTCCCTCTCTGCCTCTCTGCCTCTCATTCTCTCTGCCTCTCTGCCTCTCTGCCTCTCTGCCTCTCTGCCTCTCTGCCTCTCTGCCTCTCATTCTCTCTGCCTCTCTGCCTCTCTACCTCTCTGCCTCTCTGCCTCTCTGCCTCTCTGCCTCTCTGCCTCTCTGCCTCTCTGCCTCTCTGCCTCTCTGCCCCTCTCTCTGCCCCTCTCTTTGCCCCTCTCTCTGTCTCTCTGTCTCTCTGCCTCTCTGCCTCTCTGCCTCTCTGCCTCTCTGCCTCTCTGCCTCTCTGCCTCTCTGCCTCTCTCTCTGCCTCTCTGCCTCTCTGCCTCACTCTCTGCCTGTCTGCCTCTCTGCGTCTCTGCCTCTCTGCGTCTCTGCCTCTCTGCCTCTCTGCCTCTCTGCCTCTCTGCCTCTCTGCCTCTCTGCCTCTCTGCCTCTCTGCCTCTCTGCCTCTCTGCCTCTCTGCCTCTCTGCCTCTCTGCCTCTCTGCCTCTCTGCCTCTCTGCCTCTCTGCCTCTCTGCCTCTCTGACCCTCTGCCTCTCTGCCTCTCTGCCTCTCTGCCTCTCTGCCTCTCTGCCTCTCTGCCTCTCTGCCTCTCTGCCTCTCTGCCTCTCTGCCTCTCTGCCTCTCTGCCTCTCTGCCTCTCTGCCACTGCCTCTGCTTCGCTGCCTCTCTGCCTCTCTGCCTCTCTTCCTTTCTACCTCTCTGCCTCTTCCTCTGCTTCTGTTTCTCTGCCTCTCTACATCTCTGCCTCTCTGCCTCAGCCTTTCTGCATCTGCCTCTCTGCCTCTGCCTCTGCCTCTGCCTCTGCCTCTGCCTCTGCCTCTCTTCCTCTGCCTCTCTGCATTTGCTTTTCTGCCCCTGCCCCTGCCCCTGCCCCTGCCCCTGCCCCTGCCCCTGCCCCTGCCCCTGCCCCTGCCCCTGCCTCAGCTTCTCCCTCTCAGCCACTCTGCCTCTTCCTCTGTGCCTCTCAGCCTTTGTCTCTCTCCATCTTTAACTCAGCCTCTGCCTCTGTCTCTCTGCCTCTCTGCCTCTGTCTCTCTGCCTCTTCCCCTGCCTCTGGCTATACTTCTCTGCCTCTGCCTCTCTGCCTCCGCCTCTCTGCCTTTCTACCTCTGCCTAGGCCTCTCTGCCTCTCTGCCTCTCTGCCTCTCTGCCTCTCTGCCTCTCTGCCTCTCTGCCTCTCTGCCTCTCTGCCTCTCTGCCTCTCTGCCTCTCTGCCTCTCTGCCTCTCTGCCTCTCCTCTGCCTCTCTGCCTCTCTGCCTCTCTGCCTCTCTGCCTCTCTGCCTCTCTGCTTCTCTGCCTCTCTGCCTCTCTGCCTCTCTGCCTCTCTGCCTCTCTGCCTCTCTGCATCTCTGCCTCTCTGCCTCTCTGCCCCTGTCTCTGCCCCTCTCTTTGCCCCTCTCTCTGTCTCTCTGTCTCTCGGCCTCTCTGCCTCTCTGCCTCTCTGCCTCTCTGCCTCTCTGCCTCTCTGCCTCTCTGCCTCTCTGCCTCTCTGCCTCTCTGCCTCACTCTCTGCCTCTCTGCCTCTCTGCGTCTCTGCCTCTCTGCCTCTCTGCCTCTCTGCCTCTCTGCCTCTCTGCCTCTCCTCTGCCTCTCTGCCTCTCTGCCTCTCTGCCTCTCTGCCTCTCTGCCTCTCTGCCTCTCTGCCTCTCTGCCTCTCTGCCTCTCTGCCTCTCTGCCTCTCTGCCTCTCTGCCTCTCTGCCTCTCTGCCTCTCTTCCTCTGCCTATCTGCCTCTCTGCCTCTCTACGTCTCTACCTCTCTACCTCTCTACCTCCTTACCTCTCTACCTCTCTACCTCTCTATATGCCTCTGCCTCTCTGCCTCTATGCCTCTCTGCCTATGCCTATCTGCCTCTCTGCCACTGCCTCTGCCTTTCTGTCTCTCTGCCTCTCTGCCTCTCTGCCTCTCTGCCTCTCTGCCTCTCTGCCTCTCTGCCTCTCTGCCTCTCTGCCTCTCTGCCTCTCTACCTCTCTACCTCTCTACCTCTCTACCTCTCTACCTCTCTACCTCTCTGCCTCTGCCTCTCTGCCTCTCAGCCTCTCTGCCTCTCTGCCTCTCTGCCTCTCTGCCTCTCTGCCTCTCTGCCTCTCTGCCTCTCAGCCTCTCCTCTGCCTCTCTGCCTCTCTGCCTCTCTGCCTCTCTGCCTCTCTGCCTCTCTGCCTCTCTGCCTCTCTGCCTCTCTGCCTCTCTGCCCCTCTCTCTGCCCCTCTCTTTGCCCCTCTCTCTGTCTCTCTGTCTCTCTGCCTCTCTGCCTCTCTGCCTCTCTGCCTCTCTGCCTCTCTGCCTCTCTGCCTCTCTGCCTCTCTCTCTGCCTCTATGCCTCTCTGCCTCTCTGCCTCACTCTCTGCCTCTCTGCCTCTCTGCGTCTCTTCCTCTCTGCCTCTCTGCCTCTCTGCCTCTCTGCCTCTCTGCCTCTCTGCCTCTCTGCCTCTCTGCCTCTCTGCCTCTCTGCCTCTCTGCCTCTCTGCCTCTCTGCCTCTCTGCCTCTCTGCCTCTCTGCCTCTCTGCCTCTCTGCCTCTCTGCCTCTCTGCCTCTGCCTCTCTGCCTCTCTGCCTCTCTGCCTCTCTGCCTCTCTGCCTCTCTGCCTCTCTGCCTCTCTGCCTCTCTGCCTCTCCTCTGCCTCTCTGCCTCTCTGCCTCTCTGCCTCTCTGCCTCTCTGCCTCTCTGCCTCTCTGCCTCTCTGCCCCTCTCTCTGCCCCTCTCTTTGCCCCTCTCTCTGTCTCTCTGTCTCTCGGCCTCTCTGCCTCAGCCTTTCTGCATCTGCCTCTCTGCCTCTGCCTCTGCCTCTGCCTCTGCCTCTGCCTCTGCCTCTCTTCCTCTGCCTCTCTGCACTTGCTTTTCTGCCCCTGCCCCTGCCCCTGCCCCTGCCCCTGCCCCTGCCCCTGCCCCTGCCCCTGCCCCTGCCCCTGCCCCTGCCCCTGCCCCTGCCCCTGCCCCTGCCTCAGCTTCTCCCTCTCAGCCACTCTGCCTCTTCCTCTGTGCCTCTCAGCCTTTGTCTCTCTCCATCTTTAACTCAGCCTCTGCCTCTGTCTCTCTGCCTCTCTGCCTCTGTCTCTCTGCCTCTTCCCCTGCCTCTGGCTATACTTCTCTGCCTCTGCGTCTCTGCCTCCGCCTCTCTGCCTTTCTACCTCTGCCTAGGCCTCTCTGCCTCTCTGCCTCTCTGCCTCTCTGCCTCTCTGCCTCTCTGCCTCTCTGCCTCTCTGCCTCTCTGCCTCTCTGCCTCTCTGCCTCTCTGCCTCTCTGCCTCTCTGCCTCTCTGCCTCTCTGCCTCTCTGCCTCTCTGCCTCTCTGCCCCTGTCTCTGCCCCTCTCTTTGCCCCTCTCTCTGTCTCTCTGTCTCTCGGCCTCTCTGCCTCTCTGCCTCTCTGCCTCTCTGCCTCTCTGCCTCTCTGCCTCTCTGCCTCTCTGCCTCTCTGCCTCTCTGCCTCTCTGCCTCTCTGCCTCTCTGCCTCTCTGCCTCTCTGCCTCTCTGCCTCTCTGCCTCTCTGCCTCTCTGCCTCTCTGCCTCTGCCTCTCCTCTGCCTCTCGGCCTCTCTGCCTCTCTGCCTCTCTGCCTCTCTGCCTCTCTGCCTCTCTGCCTCTCTGCCTCTCTGCCTCTCTGCCTCTCTGCCTCTCTGCCTCTCTGCCTCTCTGCCTCTCTGCCTCTCTGCCTCTCTGCCTCTCTGCCCCTGTCTCTGCCCCTCTCTTTGCCCCTCTCTCTGTCTCTCTGTCTCTCGGCCTCTCTGCCTCTCTGCCTCTCTGCCTCTCTGCCTCTCTGCCTCTCTGCCTCTCTGCCTCTCTGCCTCTCTCTCTGCCTCTCTGCCTCTCTGCCTCTCTGCCTCACTCTCTGCCTCTCTGCGTCTCTGCGTCTCTGCGTCTCTGCGTCTCTGCGTCTCTGCGTCTCTGCCTCTCTGCCTCTCTGCCTCTCTGCCTCTCTGCCTCTCTGCCTCTCTGCCTCTCTGCCTCTCTGCCTCTCTGCCTCTCTGCCTCTCTGCCTCTCGGCCTCTCGGCCTCTCGGCCTCTCTCTCTGCCTCTCTCTCTGCCTCTCTCTCTGCCTCTGTCTCTGCCTCTCTCTCTGCATCTCTCTCTGCCTCTCTCTGCTGATCTATGCCGATCTATGCCTCTCTGCCTCTCTGCTTCTGCCTCTCTGCCTCTCTGCCTCTCTGCTTTTGCCTCTCTCCCTCTCTGCCTCTCTGACTCTTTGACTCTCTGACTCTGCCTCTCTGCCTCTCTGCCTCTGCATATGCCTCTGTGCGTCTCCCTCTCTGCCTCTCTGCCTCTCTGCCTCTCTGCCTCTCTGCCTCTCTGACTCTGTCTCTTGGCCTCTGCATATGCCTCTGTGCGACTGCCTCTGTGCCTCTGAATCTCTGACTCTGACCCTCTGACTGTGACTCTATTTCTCTTCCTCTCTGCCTCTGCATCTGGCTCTTCCTCTGCAACACTGCATCTCTGCCTCAGTCTCTGCCACTGCTTCTCTGCATCTGCCTCTCTGACTCAGCCTCTCTTCCTCTGCATCTCTGCCTCTGCCTCTCTGCCTCTCTGCATCTGGCTCTCTGCCTCTCTGCCTCTCTGCCTCTCTGCCTCTCTGCCTCTCTGCCTCTCTGTCTCATTGCCTCTCTGCCTCTCTGGCTCTCTGCCTCTCTGCCTCTCTGCCTCTCTGCCTCTCTGCCTCTCTGCCCCTCTCTCTGCCCCTCTCTTTGCCCCTCTCTCTGTCTCTCTGTCTCTCTGCCTCTCTGCCTCTCTGCCTCTCTGCCTCTCTGCCTCTCTGCCTCTCTGCCTCTCTGCCTCTCTGCCTCTCTCTCTGCCTCTCTGCCTCTCTGCCTCTCTCTCTGCCTCTCTGCCTCTCTGCCTCTCTGCCTCTCTCTCTGCCTCTCTGCGTCTCTGTGTCTCTGCCTCTCTGCGTCTCTGCGTCTCTGCCTCTCTGCCTCTCTGCCTCTCTGCCTCTCTGCCTCTCTGCCTCTCTGCCTCTCTGCCTCTCTGCCTCTCTGCCTCTCTGCCTCTCTCTCTGCCTCTCTGCCTCTCCTCTGCCTCTCTGCTTCTGCAGGTCTGCCTCTCTGCCTCTCTGCCTCTCTGCCTCTCTGCCTCTCTGCCTCTCTGCCTCTCTGCCTCTCTGCCTCTCTGCCTCTCTGCCTCTCTGCCTCTCTGCCTCTCTGCCTCTCTGCCTCTCTGCCTCTCTGCCTCTCTGCCTCTCTGCCTCTCTGCCTCTCTGCCTCTCTGCCTCTCTGCCTCTCTGCCTCTCTGCCTCTCTACCTCTCTACCTCTCTACCTCTCTGCCTCTCTGCCTCTCTGCCTCTCTGCCTCTCTGCCTCTCTCTGCCTCTCTGCCTCTCTCTGCCTCTCTGCCTCTCTCTGCCTCTCTGCCTCTCTCTGCCTCTCTGCCTCTCTGCCTCTCTGCCTCTCTGCCTCTCTGCCTCTCTGCCTCTCTGCCTCTCTGCCCCTGTCTCTGCCCCTCTCTTTGCCCCTCTCTCTGTCTCTCTGTCTCTCGGCCTCTCTGCCTCTCTGCCTCTCTGCCTCTCTGCCTCTCTGCCTCTCTGCCACTCTGCCACTCTGCCACTGTGCCTCTCTTCCTCTCTCTGCCTCTCTGCCTCTCTGCCTCTCTGCCTCTCTGCCTCTCTGCCTCTCTGCCTCTCTGCCTCTCTACCTCTCTACCTCTCTACCTCTCTACCTCTCTACCTCTCTACCTCTCTGCCTCTGCCTCTCTGCCTCTCTGCCTCTCTGCCTCTCTGCCTCTCTGCCTCTCTGCCTCTCTGCCTCTCTGCCTCTCTGCCTCTCTGCCTCTCTGCCTCTCTGCCTCTCTGCCTCTCTGCCTCTCTGCCTCTCTGCCTCTCTGCCTCTCTGCCTCTCTGCCTCTCTGCCACTGCCTCTGCTTCGCTGCCTCTCTGCCTCTCTGCCTCTCTTTCTTTCCACCTCTCTGCCTCTTCCTCTGCTTCTGTTTCTCTGCCTCTCTACATCTCTGCCTCTCTGCCTCAGCCTTTCTGCATCTGCCTCTCTGCCTCTGCCTCTGCCTCTGCCTCTGCCTCTCTTCCTCTGCCTCTCTGCATTTGCTTTTCTGCCCCTGCCCCTGCCCCTGCCCCTGCCCCTGCCCCTGCCCCTGCCCCTGCCCCTGCCCCTGCCCCTGCCCCTGCCCCTGCCCCTGCCCCTGCCCCTGCCCCTGCCCCTGCCCCTGCCCCTGCCCCTGCCCCTGCCCCTGCCCCTGCCCCTGCCCCTGCCCCTGCCCCTGCCCCTGCCCCTGCCTCAGCTTCTCCCTCTCAGCCACTCTGCCTCTTCCTCTGTGCCTCTCAGCCTTTGTCTCTCTCCATCTTTAACTCAGCCTCTGCCTCTGTCTCTCTGCCTCTCTGCCTCTGTCTCTCTGCCTCTTCCCCTGCCTCTGGCTATACTTCTCTGCCTCTGCCTCTCTGCCTCCGCCTCTCTGCCTTTCTACCTCTGCCTCTCTGCCTCTGCCTCTCTGCCTCTCTGCCTCTCTGCCTCTCTGCCTCTCTGCCTCTCTGCCTCTCTGCCTCTCTGCCTCTCTGCCTCTCTGCCTCTCTGCCTCTCTGCCTCTCTGCCTCTCTGCCTCTCTGCCTCTCTGCCTCTCTGCCTCTCTGCCTCTCTGCCTCTCTGCCTCTCTGCCTCTCTGCCTCTCTGCCTCTCTGCCTCTCTGCCTCTCTGCCTCTCTGCCTCTCTGCCTCTCTGCCTCTCTGCCTCTCTGCCTCTCTGCCTCTCTGCCTCTCTGCCTCTCTGCCTCTCTGCCTCTCTGCCTCTCTGCCTCTCTGCCTCTCTGCCTCTCTGCCTCTCTGCCTCTCTGCCTCTCTGCCTCTCTGCCCCTCTCTCTGCCCCTCTCTTTGCCCCTCTCTCTGTCTCTCTGTCTCTCGGCCTCTCTGCCTCTCTGCCTCTCTGCCTCTCTGCCTCTCTGCCTCTCTGCCTCTCTGCCTCTCTGCCTCTCTGCCTCTCTGCCTCTCTGCCTCTCTGCCTCTCTGCCTCTCTCTCTGCCTCTCTGCCTCTCTGCCTCTCTGCCTCTCTGCCTCTCTGCCTCTCTGCCTCTCTCTGCCTCTCTGCCTCTCTGCCTCTCTGCCTCTCTGCCTCTCTGCCTCTCTGCCTCTCTGCCTCTCTGCCTCTCTGCCTCTCTGCCTCTCTGCCTCTCTGCCTCTCTGCCTCTCTGCCTCTCTGACCCTCTGCCTCTCTGCCTCTCTGCCTCTCTGCCTCTCTGCCTCTCTGCCTCTCTGCCTCTCTGCCTCTCTGCCTCTCTGCCTCTCTACCTCTCTACCTCTCTACCTCTCTATATGCCTCTGCCTCTCTGCCTCTATGCCTCTCTGCCTCTGCCTATCTGCCTCTCTGCCACTGCCTCTGCCTCTCTGTCTCTCTGCCTCTCTGCCTCTCTGCCTCTCTGCCTCTCTGCCTCTCTGCCTCTCTGCCTCTCTACTTTTCTTCCTCTCTGCTTCTCTGCCTCTCTGACTCTCTTCCTCTCTACCTCTCTGCCTCTCTGCCTCTCTGCCTCTCTGCCTCTCTGCCTCTCTGCCTCTCTGCCTCTCTGCCTCTCTGCCTCTCTGCCTGTCTGCTTCTCTGCCTCTCTACATCTCTGCCTCTGCCTCTTTGCCTCTTTGCCTCTTTGCCTCTCTGCCTCTGCCTCTCTGCCTCTAAGCGACTGCCTCTGCCTCTCTGCATCTCTGTCTCTCTGCCTCTCTGCCTTTCTATCTCTCTGCCTCTTCCTCTGCTTCTGTTTCTCTGCCTTTCTACATCTCTTCCTCTCTACCTCAGCCTTTCTGTATCTGCCTCTCTGCCTCTGCCTCTGCCTCTTGGCCTCTGCCTCTGTGCCTTTGCCTCTCTGCCTCTCTACATCTCTTCATCTCTGCCTCTGCCTCTCTGCATTTGCCTCTCTGCCTCTGCCCCTGCCCCTGCCTCAGCTTCTCCCTCTCAGCCACTCTGCCTCTGCCTCTGTGCCTCTCAGCCTTTGTCTCACTCCATCTTTTTCTCATCCTCTGCCTCTGTCTCTCTGCCTCTTCCCCTGCATCTGGCTATGCTTCTCTGCCTCTGCCTCTCTGCCTCTCTGCCTCTCTGCCTCTCTGCCTCTCTGCCTCTCTGCCTCTCTGCCTCTCTGCCTTTCTGCCTCTCTGCCTCTCTGCCTCTCTGCCTCTCTGCCTCTCTGCCTCTCTCTGCCTCTCTGCCTCTCTCTGCCTCTCTGCCTCTCTGCCTCTCTGCCTCTCTGCCTCTCTGCCTCTCTGCCTCTCTGCCTCTCTGCCTCTCTCTCTCTCTGCCTCTCTGCCTCTCTGCCTCTCTGCCTCTCTGCCTCTCTGCCTCTCTGCCTCTCTGCCTCTCTGCCTCTCTACCTCTCTGCCTCTCTCTCTGCCTCTCTTCCTCTCCTCTGCCTCTCTGCTTCTGCAGGTCTGCCTCTCTGCCTCTCTGCCTCTCTGCCTCTCTGCCTCTCTGCCTCTCTCTGCCTCTCTGCCTCTCTGCCTCTCTGACTCTCTGACTCTCTGACTCTCTGACTCTCTGACTCTCTGACTCTCTGCCTCTTCCTCTGCTTCTGTTTCTCTGCCTCTTTACATCTCTGCCTCTCTGCCTCAGCCTTTCTGCATCTGCCTCTCTGCCTCTGCCTCTGCCCCTCTTCCTCTGCCTCTCTGCCTTTGCCTCTCTGCTTCTGCCCCTGTCCCTGCCCCTGCCCCTGCCTCAGCTTCTCCCTCTCAGCCACTCTGCCTCTGCCTCTGTGCCTCTCATCCTTTGTCTCTCTCCATCTTTTTCTCACCCCCTGCCTCTGTCTCTCTGCCTCTCTGCCTCTGTCTCTCTGCCTCTTCCCCTGCCTCTGGCTATGCTTCTCTGTCTCTGCCTCTCTGCCTCTCTGCCTCTCTGCCTCTGCCTAGGCCTCTCTGCCTCTCTGCCTCTCTGCCTCTCTGCCTCTCTGCCTCTCTGCCTCTCTGCCTCTCTGCCTCTCTGCCTCTCTGCCTCTCTGCCTCTCTGCCTCTCTGCCTCTCTGCCTCTCTGCCTCTCTGCCTCTCTGCCTCTCTGCCTCTCTGCCTCTCTGCCTCTCGTCTGCCTGTCTGCCTGTCTGCCTGTCTGCCTGTCTGCCTCTCTGCCTCTCTGCCTCTCTGCCTCTCTGCCTCTCTGCCTCTCTGCCTCTCTGCCTCTCTGCCTCTCTGCCTCTCTACCTCTCTGCCTCTCTGCCTCTTTGCCCTCTCTGCCTCTTTGCCCTCTCTGCTCTCTCTGTCCTCTCTGTCCTCTCTGGCCTCTCTGGCCTCTCTAGCCTCTCTGGCCTCTCTGCCTCTCTGCCTCTCTGCATCTCTGCATCTCCTCATCTCTGCATCTCTGCCTCTCTCTCTGCTTCTCTCTATGCCTCTCTCTTCGTCTCTCTCCTCCTCTCTCTTTTCCTCTCTCTCTTCCTCTCTCTGCCTCTCTCTCTGCCTCTCTCTTCCTCTCTCTCCTCCTCTCTCTTTTCCTCTCTCTCTTCCTCTCTCTCTGCCTCTCTCTGCCTCTCTCTGCCTCTCTCAGCCCCTCTGGCCCTCTGGCCTTCTGGCCCTCTGGCTCTCTGGCCCTCTGGCTCTTTGGCCCTCTGGCCCTCTGGCCCTCTGCCCCTCTGGCCCTCTGCCCTTCTGCCCCTCTGCCCCTTTGCCCCTCTGCCCCTTTGCCCCTCTGCCCCTCTGCCCCTCTGCACTCTGCCCCTTTGCACTTTGCCCCTCTGCGTCTCTGCGTCTCTGTGTCTCTGTGTCTCTGTGTCTCTGCCTCTCTGCCTCTCTGCCTCTCTGCCTCTCTGCCTCTCTGCCTCCCTGCCTCCCTGCCTCCCTGCCTCCCTGCCTCCCTGCCTCCCTGCCTCCCTGCCTCCCTGCCTCCCTGCCTCTCTGCCTCTCGCTGCCTCTCTCTGCCTCTCTCTGCCTCTCTCTGCCTCTCTCTGCCTCTCTCTGCCTCTCTGCCTCTCTGCCTCTCTCTGCCCCTCTCTGCCCCTCTCTGCCCCTCTCTGCCCCTCTCTGCCCCTCTCTGCCCCTCTCTGCCCCTCTCTGCCCCTCTCTGCCCCTCTCTGCCCAACTCTGCCCAACTCTGCCCAACTCTGCCCAACTCTGCCACTCTGCCACTCTGCCACTCTGCCTCTCCATTTTATCCCGAATTTGTTGTCTTTAACATTTTGACTGTGGTAATGCGAAATATCAAAGTTGCTTTGATTTGCATTTTATTTTCCTCATTGATAGGATAAATGTTTTGTGTTTGTTAGGTTTTTAATTTTTTTTACAACTTATTTTGTCTTGTGTGGAGTGTTCTGTCTGCAGGTATGCCTGAAGGCCAGCAGAGGGCACCAGATGTCATAGATGTTGTGAGCCACCATGTTAATGGGAATTGAACTTAGGACCTCTGTCAGAGCAGCCAGTACTCTTAACCTCTGAGCCATCTCTCCAGCCCTTGATATATTTCTTAACCATTTTTTTTTTCTTTCAAGAGTTCTCTAGTAAGGTCCTAAGCCCATTTTTCTAGTGGGTCACTCATCTTTTGAATTCCTTATATTTTTGGATGTTAAGCCTCTGTAGATTTCCTCTTTACCTTCTTAATTGTTTCTCTAGCTGTGCTGAAGCTTTGTAATTTTATGAAGACTCATTTTCAATTGTTTGCCTTAATTCCTGGACTAATGTAGTGCTATTTAGGAAGTCCTTTGCTATATCTCTATCATATGAATACTGCCTGTGTTCTGGCCATTACAGGATTTTAGATTTCGGTGTTTCAGATTTATGTCATGGATCCATTTGTAGTTAGTTTTTATACAAAGTGAGATTTATGGTTTACTTTAGTTTGAATATGCCACCATAGCTAGGTCTGGAGCATTGTGAAGGGTATCTAGAGTGGAAGATAAGGTAAAGTCATCCAGAAATATCCTGAGAAGGATATCACGTCTTTTCATTTTAATCACTTAATATTTTGAGCTAGGGGAAATAAATGAGGTCAGGCTGCAAGTGTGCTGAGTGAGACATCTTTGAAACTAGATTTTCACAGTGACCTCAAGGGTTCCCTTGTGTGAGGAAGAATCCTGATTTTTAGTCACTGAGAGAACTGGCCAAACACTGCCACTTTGAGGTATGCAGTTTATGAGACAGAGTGATGAAAACATAATCTGCAGTGGTACAGAGTCAACGCCACCTTGCTTTTGTTCCAGAGCTACAAAAAGAAAATACAAATATAAACAAATAAAACACTCTCTCTTATATGTTCAGTGTATGCTTGCTCAGCATCTCCACTTGGCTATTCATTTCACTCACTTTTTCATGATTCCCAACAAAGACTTGGACTCACAGATTTCAAGACCTGTGATTTGATGCTTAAGTTGACATAAGAGGAATGGTTCTAAAACTTCTAACTTGGTTGAATTTTCTTATCAGTGACTTAATTTGAATACTTGTCCCTGCTCATATGTTTGCTATAATATTCTTGTCAGCACTACCTGTCATCATCAAGGGACTTGACACTTTGGAGACAGCATTGTCAGAACATATTGGCAGAACTTCTGATGCCTAACATCCTTTATCTTTTTTTCACTCCTTTCATCCTCATTGGTAGAGCAGCATTAGTAACCATACATCCCTGTCACCATTGATGTCATCAGAATATGCTTATACAAAGTAGTTTTATACTATGCCCTGCACTCTGAAATCTGTGGGTCAAATGTACCTTTATATCTGTTGTTCTACCAACTGTGTATCTTAATGTACCTCCAAAATGGCCTGGACCTCTTCAAAATAACACTGTGAAGCTATATTAGCACGAGTCATATAAGAAAAATAAGAATAAATTGTTTCCACCAGGAAACGCCCAAACTAGATACACTTTTTATGACATTATAGTTACGACAATAATAAATATCTTGATTCACAAATGTGCACCTTTTCGAAAAATCATTGAGATGTTGAGTCATGAACACCCAAGGGTTGTATCCATGATGGGAGAGTTAAGTCCACAAACATACTGCCCTGAAAATACACATGAAAAATCAAATTAATTATTATCAATGTATTTGTTTCATTTATCAGAATGAATTTCAATTTCCAGTTGAGAAAACAAGCAAACCCTTTAATCTTTTAAATCATTAATATTTCTCCTGATTGGCAGGAACGGGGTATGGGTGGGAACGACATGTATCCTAATCTTGGCTTTATGGGTTCAAGGTTTAGCAATTGAAAGAAGAGCAAGAGCAGCAATTATTGGACTTCTACACCTAACTCAGGCAACGATACTTCCCAGTTGACCTCAAGACATACATTCACTAACTCCTTTACTTATTACGACTATAGTTTGTTTCCTTGATACATAAGCCTGCAATATTGGGCAGTTAAAGTGTCAGGCATTCAAGAATGTGTCTGTGGAAGCAAAACTGTTAATAAAAATAATCCTTTAGTGCCAGAATTAGCTCTCAGGTCTAGTTGATAAGAATTTCTGAAGCAAATAGGAGACAATATGTGGGGCAGAAACTGGAGGAGAGACCATCCAGAGACAGCCCCACCTGGAAATCCCTCTCAGATGCATTCACCATATGCAAACACTGTTGTAGGTGTCTGGAAGTGCATTCTGACAGGAGCCTGACATAGCTGTCTCGTGAGAGTTCTGCCAGAGCCTGACATATACAGAGGAGGATGCTCACAGCTAACCATCAAACTGATTACAGGGTCCCCAGTGGAGGAGATAGAAGACTGAAGGAGCTAAAGGGGTTTGTGGGCCTGTGGGGAGAGCAATAATACCAACCAACCAGAGCTTCCTGGGTCTAAATGACCACCCTGGGAGCACATATGGAGGGACCCATGTCTCTTGCTGTATTTGTAGAGGAGGATGGACTTGTTGGGCATCAATGCAGAGGAGAGGACCTTGGTCCCTTGAATGCTGGATGCCCCAGGGGGATTTTGAGGGTGTGAATGTGGAAGAAGGTAGATGGGTAGGGGCACACCTTCATAGAAATAGTAGGAGGGAGGATGAATTAAAGGGGCTTCTGGAGGGGCGGGGGTGTGTGGAGAAATGGGATAACATCTGAAATGTAGATTAAAAAAAAAGTACCTGATGATGATGATGATGATGATGATGATGATGATGATGATGATGATGATGATAGAATAAACATAATGGAACTGGCTATGGCAATCAAACATTTGAGACTCTTTAGCATTACTCATATTATGGGGATTATTTATAATTGTCAAGGACAAGAGACACTGGAACAGGCCCATGGAACTTTAAAACAATATCTTCATAAAATAAAAAAGGGGGAGATATATCCCCATACACCACAAATTTGTTTAAATTATGTTCTTTTTATTTTAAAAATTTTAAGACAATTTTAATGCCAAGGGACTTTTTGCTGCGTGTCTATGGCAGTTTACAACTAGGCATACTTATGCACAGGTGAAAGGCACCAAGTACTGGCACAAGGCATGATCCCGATCAGGTATTAAATATGGGAAAGAGGGCATGTAGGTGTTTTTTTTCTGCAGGATGCTGAAGGAGCATGGTGGCTGCCAGAGTGATGAGCGAGACATGCTGATGCCAGGACAAAGAATGAGCTGACCTGTGAGCTTGCTGAGTGCCCTGACAATGGTGACTGGGAAGCTGTATTGGACATATGTTCCCAAACCACCATTGCTTACCTATATACCCCTCATGGGATAAGCTGCTTTGCCTCAAGGTTTCAGACCTTGTGGAACAGAGAATCAAAAAGATAAGTTATAATGACTCTTGTAGTGTTATTAAATGTGATCAGTTATTGAGACTCAATCATGGACTGGTCTAGAAATCAATCCAATACTGGAAATAACAGTCTTCATTTGGAAGTCTGGATCTGGACATTTTCAGAGTCACATGTGGATATTAGCTGCAGTTCTCAGTGATGTTATGTTAGCAAGAGATAAAGTTGGGACAGGATCAGGATTTCAAACAGGTGTTAGCACATGTGTTAGGGCTCTTTTAATTGCCAAGTGAAAAATACTTTTGTTTCTTCTACAGTATTTAATGTAAGTTGAATTGATTGTACACCTCCTAATTGTGTTTGTGTTTTGAAATCCAGCATGTCAGCTATGGAGGTCTACCAGCCAGCTTTTGTTTTCGTGCCCTGAATGTCACAGAACCTCGGTATTTTAAAAGTATCTTGCAAGTACTGGAAGAAGTGACTCAGGCTTTTAGCAGATACAGGAGGGTAGTGGGCTTGACTATTGCTGGTATAACAGCTTTAATTACATTAATTGCTAGCACCACTGCTTCTGCAATTGCTGTGACACAAGAAGCTAAGGCAGCTACTTTTGTTAATCATTTAGCAAAAAATGTTACTAATGTGTTGAATATGCAAGAGGATTTATATAGGCATTTGGAAGAATGGATTGATGCTCTTTATCCTATTCAAATTATTGGAAGGAGGTTCAGAATTTAAGGGTAAGGAGCCATCTCGAGTGTCATGCCAAATACCTTTGGATTCATGTTAGTTCTAAGATTGACAGTGGTAGTCATCATAATTAGGAAAAAGTTTAAAGACACTTGTAGTGTATTTGGCACAATTCTACCACCTCTCTGGATGGTTTAACAATACATAGGGAGTTTATGAATTCCAAGAATGCTGCTCTTCTGAGCAGTAGATACTGCAGATAAAATTACCTGTGGCCTGAGGTCGGTATCTCTATTTTGGTCAAGCTTCAAGGATGGCCCATATAGCTTGATCATGCTAGGCCTTTTTGTCTGGGGAATACTTTTATTCCTGCCCATCATGTTAAAGCTTCTCTTCAACAACATCAACATGTTGGCAGCCAAGTACATAGCTTGAACCTGAAAATGGACCCCCAGACAGAGTTATTAAATTAACATGCTGGCAAGCTAAGGTTGGGTGAGATTCTGCACAGAGCCTTACCAACCAAAGACGGAAGTGCACTGCTTTGGATAATGCATATTCCATGATGTGTAAGGAAGGCATTCTTTTCAGAATGACCTAACAGACTAAGTCTTGTTAATGAAAAAAATAAAAGGGACCGGGGAGGGGGGGAGTGGGGGGGGAAGAGGAGGAGAGCCTTTGGGGGGCTATTTGGCAAGAATCTGACATGGGCCAAGGATAAGGAAATGGGCTGCTTGGCAGGAATATGAAATTGGCCAAGGACAAGGAAGTGGGTTTCAGGCAGGAATCTGACATTAGGCTAGAACAAAGAAGTAATTTCAGGCAGGACTATAAATCTTAGGCTACAACAAGGAAGTAATTTCAGGCAGGAATCTAAATCTTAGGCTAGAACAAGGAAGACATGAAAATGACTTTGGGCTAGGACAGGAAAGTAGGCTCAGATACTTTGGTCATCCCGATAAGCCCTTAGAAACAGTGAACACAGGAGTGTTTGTGGAACTGACTATTTGTGTTTATTGTCTTGTTCGTTCCTTGACTATTTGCATCTGTTGTATTGCTAGTTCCTCAGCCTAGAACTGGCCTTAATACATGCATGTAATTAAAATGGCATAAAAGCATAAAGGAGGAGGGGGGGATGGGATTGGGGTTCTAGGGAAGGCAAATGGGGAAAGGGGATGATATCTGAAATGTAGGTAAATAAAACATTCAATAAAAAATTTTTAAAAAGAGAAGAAAGGGGTTATGGAATCTCCCTCTGTGATGAAGGAAAGCCTAGCTAGGTGTGTGTGCTTCAATGGAGGCTCAGAGAGGCCACTGTGTGAAGCTGTGAAGGTAAAACCTTGATTGCCTTGGAGACCTCAAGATGTTAGAGATGCCAGAGCCCTGGGATACCTGCTGAGAAAACCTGCTCCAAAGGAGTAGAACCATTACAAGTGAAAGAAGTGTGTTGCGGTCAACAAAGCTGAAAGGAGTTGGACATCAGACATGGAGATGGAGAGTTCAGGCGGAGAGTACCCAGTTTTCAGTCTTGCTTTGGTCCACTATTTTCTCATTATGATACCTTCCTCCATTTTGGAATGGTAACATGTATTCTATGTCATTGTATGTTGAAAGTATGTGATCTGCTTTTTCATTTTGATTTAATAGGGGGTTTGAAGTTAAAAGACTGCCTTGAGCCTTAGAAGAGACTTTGAACTTTGGACTTTTAAACCGTGTTGAGACTGTACAGACTATGAGGGTTGTTGACATTGGACTAAATATACTTTTGCGTTATGAACAAAAAGTATTCCTGATTTTTCTGTAGCTATGAAAGGAGACCACCTTGCTCCTATTTTGTTAAATAATACACCATGCACCAGCACTCCACTTCATTATAATCCTCAAAGCCTTGACCTCTAAGGGAACCACTTTGCTTATAGTTCTGTGCAGGACTTGAGGGATGATTCATTCTCAACTCTGTCAGCTGAGCAACACCTTGCTTAGTATGTATGAATCCTGCTTAGGGACAGGATTTCATCCCTCTTTGCTAAATAGAAAGGTATGCAAGAAGTGGACCTAATGCCCAAATGACGTCACCAACAGCTCAAGGTTTGGCAAGGACAGTCATTCAGTAGAGGAGCACATACCTACCTGTTCATCTGACCAATGAGTGAAAGTGCATCAACAGTAGTAAAGTACAACAGCACCCCAACAAACACGCCAAGTACTTGCCAACTTGTATGTTTCAGGGAGAAATGACACCGTGGCATAGGTTATGCGGGTGTTTGGATAGCCCATTCTACCCACTGTCTAAAACAAGTTGTGACCTCTTCGGGGTCACAGGCACAAGCTTAAGGCCACCTTGAGAAGTGGCAAGGTGTGAGCACAGGACTAGAACCCGGGGACTGGGTGAGGGCTGTGCTTGTGCACCAGGCTGGTTGGAGGCGGGCAAGATTACCTGTGTACTTCTTAATGCAAGACAATTTGAGTCCCGTCTCCTGCTGACGTCACAGTAGCCCACCCAGTCCCGATAGCAACTGAGTCTGCTATGAGGGGCTGCCGGGAAAAACTCAGAGGCTGGTTGGCGACTCGGAAGACCATCAGGGTGTAGCATTGAAGGGTCCTGCTGGCTTGAGGCGCAAGAGTCCTTGTACAAGGTTGAGCATCCTATGGAGAGTCCCGAGGAGGGGAGTGTGAGCATGGCTCCCCAGGAATTCCGGGAGCTGGAACTCCTGGAAAGCAGACTTCTGGAAGGAGAGGCCCAAGTTCAGGCACCAGAGCAGAGCCCAGGTGCTCCTGCTGGGGACAATCAGATGGTGAAGCCTCTGGTAATAGGTGGTCCTGTGGAGGACGGGGTATCCCTTGCAGAGGTGGTACATCACCCTGACACGTGTGAGGAGGGGGACGAGGCTGCTATCGGGGAGTTGAAAGTCACAGAGGTGGTGGATGTCAAGAATGAGGGTGAAGAGGTAAAGGAGCACAAGCAGGAAGGTGAACAAGATCAGCAGCCTGAGCTGGAAAAGGACCCAGAGCAGGCATGTGATTCTAAAGACCAGCATGCGATACAAAGGTTGCCACAGTCAAGTGGTGGGCCTACAGAAGGCAGATCTAAAATAGAGGAGCTGGAACTTCTTCAGCTGGAGCTCAGCTTTGTGAATGCCCGCTGTAGTGGAGCTTTAGCCCGGATTAAAGCAAGGGTGGCCAAAGCGCGTGGACCTTACTTTCAGCGCAGAAAGACCATAATCCAGGGCATCCCAGGCTTCTGGGCTAAAGCTGTATCCTTAAGTGTTCTCTCTGGGCATCGGCAGCAAAGAGGGTGAATTGGTTAAGGAGAACTGTGGGGGGTTGGGGTAAGAGCTCCAAAGTTTAGACGATGGAGACCAATCTCATGGTGTTCCGCCCAAAAAGTAAGTGGGGCCCTTGTGCAGCAGGGAATGTGTGATTAGGAACACCAATCACACATTGGCCAGGGACACCAATCACTACTTAAGAGTATCCTACCCTTGTCCCCTTTAGCACCAAAACAAAGTCGTCCCCTTTAGCACCAGCCCCTGTTGATCTCACTGTGCATTTTGATGCATATTTACTGAAGAAATATTTTGTGACTTTTGAGGCAATACATTACCAACAGTCTCCCAGGCACTGTCAATCCCTTTCCTCCACTATCCCCTTCCTATTAACATAGAAGCTGCCTGCATGTGAAAAGCATGCCAGTCTAATGCACAGGCATGCATACACACCCCTTGTACAAGGTCGGGAAAGGCAGATACAGCCCAGGTTCTTGTCATCCTTTGTGTATACATTGGCCTCTAGGAGCCGAGGAATATTAGATCAACAGCCACTTTATCAGGCAGCTAGCTTGTTTTCTTTAACTATGCATACAAGTTTCCTCATGCCAACTGGACTTCTCATATCGATTTTCTCTGACTGCCCATCATCCCCCAGGGTGTCAGCAGATTCCCATGTCCAAAAGAGTGTAGTTTCTTCCACCTACAGAGGTTCAGATTTTCACAGAACAGGAGACTTAGAACATCTTAGTCATCATGTTCTAAGGGACATGGGGCAATGAAGGAAAGACCTCATGCCCACAGGTCTATGTGGAGGCCTGCTCCAAGGACTGCTCTCATTACACAGTGGCTCACCTGCTTGTAGCTCCTCTTTCCATCGTATAGCAAGGTTCCTTGACCAGAAGCAGATAATGAACCATCCCCAGATGTCGTCCATCATCAGCAGCCAGGATGAAGACTTACTGGGCTACATGTTGAGCTTGGAGGTCAGTTGGAATTGTGTCTGGGCAGAGCATAAGGGGAGTTTCAGGAAAAGCAAATGTGGACAAGCATTACGTTTCACTATCATGTGTGTGCTCTCAGAAGACACCTAGAGATTTCCCTTTTATTTCCTCCACATCTTGACAGGTGGAGTACAATCCTGGGCTGAGGATGTACAGAATGATGTTTTCCTTTAGTGAAAACCCATACTTCCGGAATGACATTGTTACTAAGGATTATGAGCTCAGCATCATTGGTATGTATGGTCACAGGTTATGGGGTGTTGCCTGGACCAGGTATATGGCAAACCCTGTGCTATTCCATATTCCTTTTCTGCAGGATACAAAGAGTCAGATTCTAGTACAATAGAGTGGATAGGTCAGGCTGAACATAGTTATGCCAACTGCATGCAAGACACTACCAGGCTCACTTTCTTCAACTGGTTTTGTGCACACAAATTCCCTGGCTCCAACAGGATTGCTGAGGTTAGCTTTCTCTGACCATCCATTATTCTCTAGGGC
Source organism: Arvicanthis niloticus (assembly GCF_011762505.2). Lineage (NCBI taxonomy): Eukaryota > Metazoa > Chordata > Mammalia > Rodentia > Muridae > Arvicanthis > Arvicanthis niloticus. The sequence continues at coordinate 2,966 of NW_023045578.1, read as the reverse complement.
TTGGGTGGGTTACTCCTGGGAGTGGGATTTCCATCTTCTGTCCTCCTTCCAATCACAGATAATCATGGATGACCTGTGGCCGAATCCTCTTTACTATTACCCTAAGGAAGACCACTCATGAAGAGAGAACTAGGACACTGCCAGGTGAGCAGACAGTTATATCCTGAAAGGGTGTTTATATGGGGCCTCAGTGGAGAACGAGACAATGGACAGTAATATTTAAGTGTGAGAGAAAGTTGTAAGTATGGGCAAACTTAACATACCTCTGGAGGTGATAATTCCACCGCTACTCTGTGACTCTGTGATGGATTAAAGAGAACTTCCTTGGACTTTTCATTCCTGTTAAGAATCCTGGATCAGAGTGGCTTACCCAGTTTTTGCCTTCAACTAAACAGTTTTCCAACTCAAACCAACATGGTTCTCCTCTGTGTGCTCCTCTGTGGTGACCTCCCAAGTGTCCTCTAGG
>NW_023045577.1:0-24943 GCF_011762505.2 Arvicanthis niloticus | reverse complement strand
CTCCTCTCTTTGGATTTCCTTCTGTCTTCTCCTCTCCCTAGATGCCCTAATGCTCTCTCCTCTCTCTGAATGCCCTTCTGTCTTCTCCTCTCTCTGGATTCACTTCTGTTCTCTCCTTTCTTTTTATGCCCTTCTGTTTTCTCCTCTCATCCGATGCTCTTCTGTTCTCTCCTCTCTCTGGATGCCCTTCTGTCCTCTCCTCTCTTTGGATGCCCTTCTGTTTTCTCTTCTCTCTCTCTGCTTTTCTGTTCTCTCCTCTCTCTGTATGCCCTTCTTTACTCTCCTCTCTCTGGATGCCCTTCTGTTCTCTTCTCTCTGGATGCCCTTCTTTGCTCACCTCTCTCTGGATGCTCTTCTGTCTTCTCATCTCTCTACATGCCCTTCTATTTTCTCCTCTCTCTATATTCTTTTCTATCCTACCATGTCTCTGAATGCCCGTCTATTATATTCTCTCTATGGATGCTTTTCTGTTCTTTTATCTCTCTGGATGAAATTTTGTCTTCTCCTCTCTCTGGATGCGCTTATGTCTCTCTTCCTTCTGGATGCCCTTCTGTTGTCTCCTCTCTCTGGATGCCCTTCTGTTCTCTCCTCTCTCTAGATTCTCTTCTGTTTTGTCATATCTCTGGATGCCCTTCTCTTCTCTTCTCTCTCTGGATGATCTTCTGTTTGCTTATCTCTCTGCATGCCCTTCTGTTCTCTCCTCTATATGGAAGATCTTTTGTTCTCTCATCTCTCTGGATGTTCTTGTGTCCTTTCCTCTTGCTGGAAGGCCTTCTGTATTCTCCTCTCTCTGGATGCCGTTCTATTCTCTCATCTCTTGGGATATCCTTTTGTCCTCTCGTCCCTCTGGATGCCCATCTGTCTTCTCCCTTCTCTGGATGCCCTTCTGTCTTCTCCAGTCTCTGGATACAGTTCTATTCTCTACTCTCTTTGTATGCCGTTCTGTCTTCTCCTCTCTCTGGATGCCCTTCTATTCTCTCTTCTCTCAGGATGTCCTTCTGTCCTCTCCTCTCCATGGATGCCCTACTGTTCTCTCCTCTCTCTAGATGCCCTTTTTGTATTCTCCTCTCTCTGATTGCCCTTCTCTTCTCTCCTCTATCAAGATGCCCTTCTGTCCTTTATTCTCTCTGGATTTCCTTCTGTTCTCTCGTCTCTCTGGATTCCCTTCTGTGCTCTACTCTGTCTGGATGCCCTTCTGTCCTCACCAGTGTCTGGAGGCCCTTCTGATTTCTCCTCTCTCCATATGCCCTTCTGTACTCTCCTCTCCCTGGATGCCATTCTGTCCTCTGCTTTCTCTGGATGCCCTTCTGTCTTCTCCTCTCTCCAGATGCCCTTTGGTCCTCTTCTCTCTCTGGATGTCCTTCAGTCTTCTGCTCTCACTGGATGGCCTTCTGTTCTCTCCTTTTTATGAATTCTCTTCTGTTCTCTCATCTTCCTGGATGCTCTTCTGTTCTCTCCTCTCTCTGGATGCCCTTCTGTCTTCTCCGCTCTCTGGATGCCTTTCTGCTCTCTCCTCTCTCTGAATGCTGTTCTGTTCTCTCCTCTCTCTTGATGCTCTTCTGTTCTCTTCTTTTTTCTGGATGCCCTTCTATTCTCTCATCTCTCTGGATGCCCTTATGCCTTTCTTCACTCTGGATGGCTTTCTGTTCTCTCCTCTCTCGGTATGCCCTTCTGTCTTCTCCTATATCAGGTTGCCATTCAATTCTCTCCTCAACCTGGATACCCTTCTGTCTTCTCCTCTTTCTGGATGCCCTTCTGTTCTCTACTTTTTCTGGATTCTCTCCTGTTCTCTCATCTCTCTGTATGACCTTTTGTTCTCTCTTCTTTCATGAGGTCCTTATGTCCTCTCCTCTCTCTGGATGCCATTCTGTCTTCTCCTTTCTCTCGATGCCCTTTTGTACACTCCTCTCTCTGTATGCCCTTTTTTCTCTCCTCTCTCTGGATATCCTACTGTTCTCTTCTCTCTTTGAATGCCCTTCTGTCTTCTCCTCTCTCAGGATGCCCTTCGGTCCTCTTCTCTCTCTGGAAGTTTTTCAGTCTTCTGCTCTTTCTGGATAGGCTTCTGTTCTTTCCTCTTTCTGGATTCTCTCCTGTCCTCTCTTCTCTCTGGATTCCCTTCTGTTTTCTCCTTTCTTTGGATGCCCTTCGGGTCTCTCCTCTCTCTGGATGCCCTTTTTCCTCTCATCTCTCTGGATACCCTTCTGTTCTCTCCTCTCTATGTATGCCCTTCTGATCTCTCCTTTATCTGGATGCCCTTGTGACCTCTTCTCTCTCTGGATGCCATTTCTTCCTCTCTTCACTCTGGATGCCCTTCTGTCTTCCCCTCTCTCTGGATGCCCTTTTGTTCTCTTCTCTCTCTGGATGATCTTCTGTTCTCTCATCTCACTGGATGCCCTTGTGTCCTATCTTCTCTCTGGATACCCTTATGTCTTCTCTTTTCTATGGATGCTCTTCTGTCCTCTCCTCTTTTTTGATGTCCTTCTGTTTTCTCCTCTTGTCTGATGCTCTTCTATTCTCTCCTCTCTCTGGATGCCTTTCTGTCTTCTCTCTCTGGATGTCATTCAGACTCTCCTCTCTCTGGATGCTCTTCTGTCCTCTCCTCTCTCTGGATGCCCTTCTGCATTCTCCTCCCACTGGATGCCCTTCTATTCTCTCATCTCCAGTATGCCCTTCTGTCTTATGCTCTCTCTGGATTCTCTACTGTTCTCTTCTCTCTATATGCCCTTCTGTTCTTTCCCCTCTCCGGATGCCCTTCTGTCCTCTCCTCTTTATGGATGCCCTTCTGTTTCTCCTCTCTTGGAATGCCCTTCTGTTCTCTCTATCATTATGACATTCTGTCCTCTTTATATTGATGCTCTTCTGTCTTCTCCACTCTCTGGATGCTCATCTGTTCTCTCTTCTCTCCGAATGCCCCTCTTTCTTCTCCTCTCTATGAATGCCCTTCTGTTCTCTCCTTTCTTTGGATTCCCTTCTGTCTTCTCTTCTCTCTAAATGCCCTTTTGGTCTCTCCTCTCTCTGAATGTCCATCTGTCCTCTCTTCTCCCTGTTTGTGCTTCTGTCTTCTCCTCTTTCTGGATGCTTTTCTGCTCTCTCCTCTCTCTGAATGCCCTTTTGTCTTCCGCTCTCTCTGGATTCACTTCTGTTCTCTCATTTCTCTGGATGCCCTTTTGTCCTCTCCTCTCTCTGGATGCCATTCTATTCTCTCCACACTCTGGATGCCCTTCTGTCCTCTCCTCTCTCTGGATGCCCATTTGTTCTCTCCTCTCCCTGGATGCCCTTCTGTTCTCTTCTATTTCAAGATGCTCTTTTGTCCTCTCCTCTCTCTTGATACCCTTCTGACTTCTCATCTATTCGCATGCACTTCTGTTCTCTCCTCTCTTTAGATACGCTTCTGTCTTCTCCTTCTCTTGATTCCCTTCAGTTCTCTCCTCTTTCTGGATGTGCTTCTGTTCTCTCCTCTCTCCAGATGCCCTTCTGACCACTCCTCTCCATGGATGCCGTTCTGTTTTCTCCTCTCTCTGGATGCCCTTTTGTTCTCTTTTCTCTCTGTATGCCCATCTGTCCCCTCCTCACTCTGTATGCCCTTCTGTCTTCTCCTCTCTCTGGATGCCCTTCTTTTCTCTTCTCTCTTTGCATTCCCTTCTGTCTTCTCCTTTCTCGGGATGCCCTTCTGCTCTCTCCTCTCTGAATGCTCTCTATCTTCTCCTCTCTCTGGATGCCCTTCTGTCCTCTCCTCTCCCTGTATGCACTTCTGTCTTCTCCTCTCTCTGGATGCCCTTCCGCTTTCTACTATCTCTGAATGTCCTTCTGTCTTCAACTCTCTCTGGATTCACTTCTGTTCTCTCCTTTATCCAGATGCCCTTCTTTCTTCTCCTAACACTGGATGGCCTTCTGTTCTCTTTTCTGTGGATGCCCTTCTGTACGCCCTATCTCTGGATGCCCTTCCATCTTCTCCTCTTTCAGGATGCCCTTCTATTCTCTACTTTCTCTAGATGCCCTTCTGTCCTCTCCTCTCTCTGGATGCCTTTCTTTTCTCTCCTCTCTCTGGATGCCCTTCTGTCCTCTCCTCTCTCTGGATGCCCGTCTGTCCTCTTCTTCATCTGGATGCCTTATCTCTTCCCCTCTCTCCAGATGCTCTTCTGTTCTCTCCTCTCTCTGGAAGCCCTTCTGTTTTCTCCTCTTTCTTGATGCCCTTCAATTCTCTCCTAATCCTGGAAACCCTTCTGTCTTCTCCTCTCTCTATATGCCCTTCTATCCTCTTCTTTCCCTAAATGTCCTTTAGTGTTCTGGTCTCTCTGGATGCCCTTCTCTTCTCTGCTCTTTCTGGATTCTCTTCTGTTCTCTCTTCTATCTGGATGCCCCTCTGTTCTCAACTCTCTCAGGATGCCCTTCTGTCCTCTTCTCTCCCCGGATGCCCTTCTTCGTTCTCCTCCTGCTGGATGCCCTTTTATTCTCTCATCTCCAGTGTGCCCTTCTGTCTTCTGCTCTTTCTGGATTCTCTACTGTGATCTTCTCTCTATATACCCTTCTGTTCTTTCCCCTCTTCGGATGCCCTTCTGTCGTCTCCTCTCTCTGGATGACCTTCTGTTCTCTCCTCTCTCCAGACGCCTTTTTTCCTCTCCTCTCTGGGTGCCCTTGTGTCTTCTCCTCTCTCTGGATGCCCTTCTGTTCACTTCTCTCCCTGGATGGCCTTCTGTTCTCTCCTCTCTCTGTATGCCCTTCTTTACTCTCCTCTCTCTGGATCCCCTTCTGTCTTCTCCTCTCTCTGGATGCCCTTCTGTTCTTTCCTCTCTCTGGACCCCTTTTTCCCTCTCCTTTCTTGATGCCCTTGTGTCTTCTCCTCTCTCTGGATGCCCTTCTGTTCTCTCCTCTCTCCGGATGCCTTCCTTTCGTCTCCTCTCTCTCTGGATGACCTTCTGTCTTCTCCTCTTTTTGGATGCCCTTCTGTTCTCTTCTCTCTGGATGCCCTTCTGGGCTCACCTCTCTCTGGATGCCATTCTGTCTTCTCTCTCTGGATGGACTTCTCTTCTCTCCTCTCTCTAAATGCCTTTCTGTCCTCTCCTCACTCTGCATGCCCTGCTGACCTCTCCTCTCTCTGGATGCCCTTCTGTCCTCTCTTCTCTCTGGATGTTCTTCTGTCCTCTCCTCTCTCTGGATCCCTTCTGTCCTCTAATCTCTCTGGTTTCCTTTCCGTTCTCTTCTCTCTATGGAAGCTCTCCTATAGTCTCATCTCTCTGGATGCCCTTCTGTTCTCTGCTCTCTCTGGATGACCTTCAGTCTACTCCTCTCTCTGAATGCACTTCGGGATTCTCCTGTCTTTGGATGCCCTTCTGTTTTCTTCTCTCTGGATGCCCTTCTGTTCTCTTCTCTATTTGGATGCCCTTGTGTCCTCTTCTCTCTCTGGATGCCATTTCTGTCTTCTCTTCTTTCAGGATGCCCTTCTGTCTTCTCTTCTCTCTGGATGCCCTTCTGTTCTCTTCTCTTTCTGGATGATATTCTGTTCTCTCACCTCTCTTGGTGACCTAGTGTCCTCTCCTCTCTCTGTATGCCCTTCTGTCTTCTTCTTTCTCTGGATGCCCTTTTGTCCTTTTGTCTCTTTTTATGCCCTTCTGTTTTCTCCTTTCAACCGATGCTCTTCTATTCTCTTCCTCTCTCTGGATGCCCTTCTGTATTCTCCTCTCTCTGGATGCCATTTTTACTCTCCTCTCTCTGGATGCCCTTCTTTCTTCTCCTCTCTTTGGATGCCGTTTTGTTCTCTCCTCTCTCCGGATGCCCTTCTCTCCTCTCCTATCCTCTCCTCTCTCTGGATGCCCTACTGTCTTCTCCTCTCTATGGATTTCCTTCTGTCCTCTCATATCTCTGGTTTCCTTTATGTTCTCTTCTCTCTCTAGATTCTCTTCTGTCCGCTAATCTCTTTGGATGCCCTTCTGTCTTCTTCTCTCTCTAGTAGCCTTTCTGTCCTCTCCTCTTTCTGGATGCCCTTCTCCTCTCTCTTCTCTCTGGATGCCCTTCTGAACTCTCCTCTCTCTGGATGCCCTTCTGTTCTCTCCTCTCTCCAGATGTCCTACTGTCTTCTCCTATCTCTGGATGCCCTTCTGCTCTCTCCTCTCTATGGATGCCCTTCTGTTGTCTCTGCTCTGTAGATTCCCTTCTATCTCCTTCTCTCTCTGGAAGCCCTTCTACTCTTTCCTTTTTCTGGATAAGCTTCTGTTCGCTCCTTTCTCCGGATGCCCTTCTGTCTTCTCCTCTCTATTGATGCCCTTCTGCTCTCTCCTTTCTCTGGATACCCTTCTGTTCTCTCTTCTCTCTGGATTCCATTCTGTCTCCTCCTCTCACTGGATGCCCCTTTGTTCTCTCCTCTCTCCGGATGCCGTTCTGTCTTCTCCTCTCTCTGAATGCCCTTCTGTTCTCCTCTTTATGGATGCCCTTCAGTCTTCTCCTCTCTTTGAATGTCCTTTGTTTTCTCCTCTGTCAGGATGCCCTTCATCCCTCTCCTCTCTCTGGATGCCCTTCTGTCTTCTCCTCTCCTTAGATGCCTTTCTGTTCTCTCCTCTCTCAGGATGCTCTTCTGTTCTCTCCTCACTTCAGATGCCCTACTGTCTTCTCCTCTCTCAGGATGCCCTTCTGCCCTCTCCTCTCTCTGGATGCCCTTCTGTTCTATCCTCTCTCTGGATTGCCTTCGATCTTCTCCTCTCTCTTGATGCCCTTCTGTTCTCTCCTCTTTCTGAATGCCCTTCTATTCTCTCCTCTCTCTGAATGCCCTTCTGTTTTCTCCTCTCTCTGGATACCCTTCTGTTCTTTCCTCTCTCTGGATGTCCTTCTGTTCTCTCCTCTCTCTGGATTCCCTTTTGTCCTCTCCTCTCTCTGGATGCTGTTCTATCCTCTCCTCTCTCTGCATGCCCTTGTGTCTTCTCCTCACTTTAAATGCCCTTCTGTTCTCTTCTCTCTCTGGATTCGTTCTGTCTTCCCCTTCTCTGGATGCCCTTCTGTTCTCTCCTCTCTCTAGATGCCCTTCTGTTCTCTCCTCTATCTAGATGCCCTCCTGTCTTCTCCTCTCTCTGTAAAGCCTTCTTTACTATTTTCTGTGGATGCCCTTCTGACCACTCCTCTCTCTGGATGCCCATCTTTACTCTCTTCTCTCTGGAGGACATTCTGTCAACTCCTCTCTCTGGAAGCCCTTCTGCTCTCTCCTCTCTCTGGATGCGCTTCTGTCTTCTCCTCTTTCTGGATACCTTTGTGTTCTCTACTCTCTCTACATGCCCTTCTGTCTTCTATTCTCTCTGGATGCCCTTATGTTCTCTCCTATCTCTGAATGTTCTATCTTCTCCTCTCTCTGGATACCATTCTATTCTCTACTCTCCCTGGATGCACTTCTGTCTTCTCCTCCCGCTGGATGCCCTTAAGTTCAACCCTCCCCGTAGATGTGTTTCTGTCTTCTCCTCTCTCTGGATCCCTTCTGTCCTCTCCTCACTCTGGATGGCCTTCTTCCCACTCCTCTCTCAGGATGTCCTTCTGTCCTCTTCTCTCTCTGGATGCACTTCTGTCCTCTTCTCTGTTGGATGCCCTTCTGTTCTCTCCTCTCTCTGGATTCCCTTTTTGTCTTCTCCTCTCGCTGGATGCCCTTCTCTTCTCTCCTCTCTCTAGATGCCCTTCTGTCCTCTATACTCTCTGGATGCCTCTCTGTTCTCTCATCTCTCTGGATGCCCTTCTGTGGTCTCCTCTTTCTTGATGCCCTTCTGTCCTCTCCTCTCTCTGGATTCCCTTCTTTCTTCTCTGTTATCTGGATGCCCTTCTGTTCTCCCCTCTCTGTGGATGTGTTTCTGTCTTCTCTCTCGATGCCCTTCTCTTCTCTCCTCTTGCTCGATGCCCTTCTGACCTCTCCTGTCTATGGATGCCCTTCTGTCTTCTTCTCAATCTGGATGGCTTTCTTTTCTCTCTTCTCTCTGGATCCCTTCTGTCCTCTCCTCTCTCTGGATGCCCTTCTTCAGTCTCCTCTCTCTGGATGCCCTTCTTTCCTCACCTCTCTCTGGATGCACTTCTGTACTCTCCTGTTTCTGGATGCCTTTCTGTTCTCTCCTCTCTCTGAATTCCCTTTTTGTTTTCTCCTCTCGCTGGATGCCCTTCTCTTCTATCATCTCCCTAGATGCACTTCTGTCCTCTATTCTCTCTGGATGCCCTTATGTTCTCTCCTATCTCTGGATGTTCTTCTGTCTTCTCCGCTTTCTGGATACTGTTCTATTATCTACTCTCCCTGGATAAACTTCTGTCTACTCTGAGCTCAGGATTCCCTTCTGTTCTCCCCTCCTTGTGAATGTGTTTCTTTCTTTTCCTCTCTCTGGATGCCCTTCTGTCTTCTCCTCTCTCTGGATGCCCTTCTGTCCTCTTTTCTCCATGGATGCCCTTCTGTCTTCTCCACTCTCTGGATGGCTTTCTCTTCTCTCCTCTCTCTGGATACCTTCTGTCCTCTCCTCTCTATGGATACCCTTCTTCACATTCCTCCCCTTGGATGCCCTTCTGTTCTGTTCTCTATCGGGATGCCCTTCTGTCTTCTCCTCTCTCCGTATCCCCTTCTGTTCTCTCTTCTCTCCGAATTCCCTTCTGTCTTCTCCTCTCTCTGAATTCCCTTCTGCTCTCCCCTCTCTCTGGATGCCCTTCTGTTCAGTCCTCTCCCCAGATGCACAGCTCTCTTCTCCACTCTCTGGATGCCCTTCTGCTCTTTCTTCTCTCAGGATGCTCTTTTCTTCTCACCTCTCTCTAGATTCCCTTCTTTCTTCTCCTCTCTCTTGATGCCTTTCTGTTCGTTCCACTCTCTGGATTTTCTTCTGTTTTCTGATCTCTCTGGATTCCCTTCTGTCTTCTCCTCTTTCTGCATGCCGTTCCATCTTCTCCTTTCTCTGGATGCCCTTCTGTCTTCTCCTCTCTCTGGATGCACTTCTGCAGTAGGGTGTCAGAATTTGTCTGCTGCAGACTTTCCTTTTTCATCAAGGGTCAAAAAATTGAGAACGAATAGTGCATGATTTAACAAGATTTTATGATTCCTCCTTTGGGGGTATAAAATACCCCTTGAATGTTGTAACTTTAAGAGCATGTTTTTTAAGGTCTGATGTGCCCTTTCTAAAATGCCCTGTCCTTGGGGTTTATATGGGATACCAGTAACATGTTTAATATTAAGCTGGGCACAGAAGTGTTTGAAGGAGGTGCTGGTATATAGAGGGCCCTTATCAGTCTTAAGTATCTTAGGTATGGGCATAAAGGCATGGCAAAAAATCACATGACTAATAACATTTTTGGTAGCCTCACCAGATTGTAGTAAGGCTCAAAGAAAACCACTGAAGGTATCAATAGAAACATGTATATATTTAAGCTTACAAAAAGGGGCAAAATGAGTAACATCCATTTGCCATATCTCTCCTGGGGTGAGGCCATGAGGGTTCACCCCCAAATGTAACTCAGATAGGAGGGTGAGACATCCCTGGCACTGACACACTATCTGGTGTGCCTGTTCTCTGGTAATAGAGAACATCTCTTGGAGGGTCTGGGCATTTAGATGATGTAATTGGTGGGCCTTTTGTGCCTGTTGTACAGGATCAGAAGGCAGGGCCAAGGTCGCCAAGGTAAATGGAGACCCTCAGGTGGCCCTATCAATGAGGTCATTTCCCTAGCTTAGGGGACCAGGAAGACCAGAGTGGGCGCGTATGTGACCCACAATGAATGGATGGGATCTAGCTAAAATTATCTCCTGAAGCTCAGAAAAGAAGAAGGAAGCATTGGTAGACGGTCTTTTAAAGGGAACAGTCGCTAACAGAGGCACTGATTGAGCCACATGTGCACTGTCAGTAAAAAGATTAAAGGCACAATCTGGGAAAGTCTTAAAGACTTGAATAACAGCAACCAAGTCTACCAACTGTACTGAGGAAAATTTGGTCTGAAACTTAGAGACCTGTCCACTTATATTAAAGGCTGCAACCCCAGAGGAGGATCCATCTATAAAAATCAGTGGTGCTTGAGGAATGAGGATGTTCTTAGTCACTTTAGGGAAGACCACAGCTTGGTGTTCAAGAAACTGGATAAGTTTGTCAGAGGGAGAGTGGTTATCTATCTTTCCCTGAAATGAAATATAGTTAATAGCCCATTCATCTGAGGTCTGAAGTAGCCACCGAACTTGAGCGGCATCATAGGGAATGCTGACAAGATCAGGGTCTCTACCAAAGAGCTTCAGGGAGCTCTCTCTTCCCATCCTTATGATCTGTGCCACCAAGGCAGGATAAACAGGTAGCACTTTAGGAGGGGTGGTGGGCAAATGAAGCCAATACAAAGGTTTAGTCTATTACAACAATCCCATGGGGGCAAACATGGTGGGAAGAACCAATAGCCATAAGGGGGAGGTTGGAGAATAATAGGTAACAGTCTGTTGTTAAATGGCTTTCTCCAGGAGCTTAAGGGCGGAGGTGGCCTCAGGGGTAAAGGCACGGGGGGAGGAGGGGTCAGAATCTCCTCAAAGAATATCAAATAGAGGCTTAAGTTCTCCAGCTGTTAATTTTAGATAAGGGCACAACCAATTTATGTCTCCTAAGAGAGTTTGAAAGTCATTAAGTGTTTGTAAGGAATCTTTTCTAAGTTCAATTTTTGAGAGAGAACCTTAGAGAGGTGAAGCTCAAAACCCAAGAATAAATGTGGGGGCTGTAGCTGGAACTTCTCGGGAGCAATCTGCAGCCCGAGGCCTTGGAGGGCAGTTACCAACTCCTGGCCCACCCTGGGCAAGGTGGTCTTGTCAGGGCTAGCCAGAATAATGTCATCCATATAATGAACAATATATAACTCAGGGTATTTAAGGCGAAAAGGGTAAATGGCCTGGGCTACAAACTTTTTTTGGGGGGGGACTATTGGCCCTGCCTTGAGGCAGGACCCTCCACTGAATTCATGGAGATGTCCCAATGCAATTAACAACAGGAAGGCTACAGGCAAAACCTTTACAATCCTCTGGGTGTAAGGGGATGCAGAAAAAACAAACTTTCAAATCAATAACCATCTTATTGTAACTCTTAGGTATTGCCACGGGGGAAGGGAGGCCAGGCTGGAGGGCTCCCATTGGGATCATAGTCTTATCAATTTCTCTGAGGTCCTGGTGCAGTCTCCATCTGCCCCCTTTATTTTGTATCACAAAATGGGTGCATTCCAAGGGGAGATGGAGGGTTCAATGTGGCCAGCATCTAATTGTTCCTGCACCAACTGCATGGCCACTAAAAGTTTATGTTGAGGGAGGAACCATTGGTCGACCCAGACAGGGGAATCTGACTTCCAGGTGATCTTATCTGTCTTGCGTACAGGGGAGCAATTGTCCTTAAGAAAAATTTGAATTATAACCTAGTCCTTAGCTTGAGGTCTTTGGTGTAACAGCAATTGGGGTGGGGATCCCTTGGTTGCATCTGCCCAAGCCTTGTCCAGGGATAAACCCCTGGTCCAGCATCTGGTGGGTAACAACTGCAGAGGGGCTAAACATAAGAACTCCCATTTGACTCAATATATCTCGACCCCATAAGTTTATAGCGAGGCCAGGTACAATGAATGCTCTAACATGTCCAGTATTACCATCAGGATTCTCCCAAGTGAGCAACTGGGAGCTTTGAAAGGTGTTGGTGGATTGGCCAATGCCTTGAAGGTGAGTTAAAGAAGGCTGACAGGGCCAAGAGGAGGGCCAAGAGGCCTGTGAAATAACTCTGGAGTCCGCTCCTGAGTCAAGTATGCCCTCAAAGTTTTTGCCAATAAGTTTCAGTTTTAATTGTGGGCACTCTTGTGAGAGTCTTTAGACCCAATAGACATCAGAAAATTCAGGTGTGGAAGCACTGATGGGCCCAAGGAAGGTATGGAGGTGTCTACTGGAAGAGGAAAGGCCTGTGCAAGGCACTGTCGTTGGCAAATGTGAAGGGGCCCTCTAGAACTAGTGGCCAATACTTTAATTTCTCCAGAGTAATCGTTATCAACAATTGAAGGGAAAATGGTAATGCCTTGGAGTGTGGCAGATGCTCTGCCCAAGATAAGATAATAAGTCTGGGGTGGGGGAGGCCCAAAGATATCATTAGGGATCATCTGAACTCCTCCTCCAGCTTCTAATATTGTATTGGAGGAGGCACAGAGGTCCAATCCTGCACTCCCTGGGGTAGCCCTACAGAGGGCTGTGGCTGGTTTGGGAGCTGTTGATGCAAGGTTTGATGTGGCCTTGCCTGGCTGTTTCCCGAAGCTGGAAGGAAGGAGACTGGCTAAGGGGTCTGGGTCTGGCTCCACATCCCGTTTCCCTGAAGGGGATGGAGGGGTTGGCCAAAATATCAGTTTTGGAAAGGCAGGCAGTAGTCCAATATTTGCCTAGCCTGCAGCAAGGGCAAGGGGTCATTGGAAGTGAACGCTCTCCCTTCCATTGAGGTGGGGGCTGAGCCATGGGTTTACCCTGAGGGCACTGTTTAGCAAAATGGCCCAAGTGACCACAGCTAAAACAGGTGGATATGTTTGCCCCACCACTAGTAGCTGTAGTGGCCACTCCCACAGCCAGATTGATAGCTTGTGAGACCTTATGGGCAAAGGGATCTACATCCTTGCAGATATGAATCATCTCATCCAAATCTTTATTTTTATATTTCCCTTGAAGGGCAGCCCTACAGGCAGAGTTAGCATTTTCATAAGCAAGCTGCTGAAGAAGTTTATTGTCTCCCTGGCCAGGTCCCAAGGATCTCTCAGATGCCTCCAGGATGTGGGCAACAAATTCTCAACATTCTTCTTGATTGCCCTGAATGATCTTTGTCAAGGGGGAAAGGACAGAGCCTTTCATGGGAATGGCTATCCAGGCACTCATAGCTGCTGAGGATGACTGAGCCAAGAGACCCAGAGAAAATTTTTGCTGTATTTGGTAAGAGGCATATTTCCCTCAACCTAGGAGTTTATCAAGTGTCCATTTATTGGAGGGTGAGCATGAGCTTGAGAGATTGACTTGTGCCTGAGACCTGCAAAGATCTGCCCATTCAGTCTGTCAGGAGAGAAATTGTCCCTGAGTTAATATGGCCTGGGCAACTGTCAACCACTCATTGGGTGTTAAATATCCACCTGCCCCAAGGCTTTCAAGAAGGGAAAGAGTGAAGGGCGCATTGGGCCCATAATTCCTAACAGCCGAATTTAATTTTTCTAACTGTTTAAAGCGGAGTTTTTTAAAGATTGTAGGATTCTCCATAGGACACACCTTTTCATTTTCTGTCTAATCCCTGCTTCCACCTTCTGGCTCTGTCTCATCCTCATCTCCAGAAGACGGCCTCTATCCCCAATTGGGGGCAAGAAGGCTGGGAAGGTTTATGAGAGGACCATGAAGAGGAAGGGGGCATGGGGCATGAGGAGGAAGAAGGAGTGGCAGGCATGTGGCTGTGTGAACGCTGAGCACTAGACCAGGAAGGGGGAGGGAGTGGCGGAGTCTGTGAGGAGCTAGAATCAGGAGCCGCAGGTGTCTGAGGAGGGATACCTTGAGAGTGAGTGACATGGAAAACCAAACATTGAGAGTCCTCCACAGGGGAGGAGGAACAAAGGGCTGAGAGCTGTGAAATTTACTCCTGAAGGTGGAGGATGTCTGCCAATTCATGAACCTGAGAAGAAAGGCAGGTCTTCATGTAAGGGAGAGAAACAGGCAGGGTAACAGGGAAAGTTAAAACCGCAGATGTAGGAAGTGATGTGGAGACTGAGGGAACTGGCATTAGCGTGGGAACGGCTGTAGTGCCAGAATCCAAAGGCTCTGATTCAGAAGCGCCTGCTGTGGCTGGAAGGGTGGGGGCAGAGACAAAGCAAGTCGGGCGGGAAGGGGGCAAGTGCTATGTATCAGCTGCCGCCGCCGCTGATACACAGTGTCCAACACAGGAACGTACTAGCCACCATCCACAACAGGGATGTCCTACCCATGTCTACCACAGGGAGGTCCTCTCAAATCTCCACCACAGGTAGGTCCTCTCCACTCTCCACCACAGGGACATCAAATCAACTGTCCACCACAGAAATATACTCCCCACTGTTCACAACAGTGATGTCCTTCACACTGTACACCACAGAGACGTTCTACCCACTGTCCTCCACAGGGACATCCTACCCACTGACTACCACAGGGATGTCCTTCCCACTGTCCACCAAAGTGACGTTCTTCCTACTGTCCACCAAAGGTACATCTTTCAACTGTCCGCCAGAGAGACATCCTCCCCACTGTCCATCACAGGGACATCCTCCCCACTGACCACAACAAGGACGTACTTCATACAGTCCACCATAGAGAATTCCTCTTTGTTGTCCTCCAAAGGGACATCCTTCTCACTGTCCACCACAGGGACATCCTCCAAATTGTCCAACAACTGTCCATGACAGGGTCCTCCTCACCACTGTCCACCATGGGTATGTCCTTCCCATTGTTCACTAGAGGAACATCTTCCCCAATATGCACAAAAGAGACATCCTTTTACTGTCCACCACAGGGATGTCCTTCCCACTGTCCACCAAAGAGAGCACCTCCCTGCTCTCCACCAAAGGGACAGTCTTCTCACTCTCCACCATAGAACGTCCTTACCACTGTCCACCACAGGTACATCCTCTCCTCTGTCCACCAGAGGGGAAAATCCTTCCCACTGTCCACCACATGGAGTTCCTCCCTAATGACCACCAGAGGGACATCCTTCCTACTATTCACCACAAGGAGGTCTTTCCCAATGTCCAAAACAGGGACATCCTTCCCACACTCTACAACATATATTTCCTTCCAATGTCAACCACAGGGACCTCCTTCTCACTGTCCACCACAGGGAAGTGCTCTATACTGTCCACCACAGGTATGTTCCTTACACTGTCCACCACAGTGATGTCCTCTGCCCTGTCCAAAACAGGCATATCATTTCCATGGTCCACCACAGGGACCTCCTTCCCACTGTACACCACAGGGGAGTCCTCTCTACTGTCCACCACAGGGATGTCCTTTTCACTGTTCACCAAAGCGATGTCCTCCACACTGTCCACAACAGGCATGTCCTTCCCACTGTCCAGCAAAGAAAGGTACACCCTGCTGTCCACAACAGGAACGTACTTCCCAATGTTCACTAAATGATGTCCTCCCCTATGTCCACCAGAAAGACGTCCTTCCCACTGTTCACCACATGGTGTTTCTCCTCACTGTCCATGTGAGGGACATGCTTCCCATGGTCCACCATACAAAAGTCCTTCCAAATGTCCACAACATGGACATCCTTCCCACATTCCAAAACATAAATGTCCTCCCCACTGTCCAACACATAGACCTACTTCCCACTGTGCACAACAGAAAGATTCTCTCTACTCTCCACCAGAGGAATGTCCTTACCACTGTTCACCTAAGTGACGTCGTCCCCTCTGTCCACAAGAGGGACATTCTTCTCACAGTTCACTAGAAGAGGTATTTTCCAATGTCCACAACAGAGATGTTCTTCCCACAGTTTACAACATAAATGTCCTTCCTACTGTCCACCACAGGGAGGTCCTCTCAGTTGTCCACAACAGGCATGTCCTTCCCACTGTCCAGCACAGAAAGATACACCCTGATATCCACAACAGGAACGTACTTCCCAATGTCCACTAAATGATGTCCTTTCCTATGTCCACCACAGAGACATCCTTAAAGTGTCCACCACATGGTGTTTCTCCCTACTGTCCACGAGAAGGACATGATTTCCACTGTTCAGCACTCGGAGGTTCTTCCCAATGTCCACAACATTGACGTCCTTCCCACAATCTACAACATAAATATCCTCCCCACTGTCCAACACATGGACCTTCTTCCCACTGTTCACCACAGAAAGGTCCTCTCTACTGTCCACCACATGGATGTCCTTACCAGTGTGCAAACCAGTGACATCCTCCCCACTGTCCACAACAGTGATGTCCTTCCCACTGTCCACAAAAGAAAGGTCTTCCCCACTGACCACCACAGAGATGTCCTTCTCACTGTCCATCTAAGTGATGTCCTCACCTCTGTCCACAAGAGGGACATTCTTCCCAAAGTTCACCATAAGGAGATCTTTCCTAATGTCTACAACAGAGGCATTCTTCCCACAGTCCACAACATAAAAGTCCTTCCCACTGTCCACCACAGGGACCTCCTTCCCACTGTCCACATCAGTGACGTCCTCCCCAGTGTCTACCACAGGAACGTACTACCCACTGTCCACCAGAGATATGTCCTACCCGCTGTCCACCACTGTTACATCCTTTCCAATTTCCACCATTAGGAGGTCCTCTCCACTGTCCACCACAGAAAAATCCTTTCGACTGTTCACCACAGAGACGTCCTTCCCAATATCCACGACTGGGAAGTCCTCACCACTGTCCACAACAGGGACGTCTTTTCTGCTCTCCACCACAGAAACATACTCATCACTGTCTATCACAGGGACATCTTTACCACTGTCCAACACAGAGAGGTCCTCCCTGCTGTCCACCACAAGGACGTCCTTCACACTGTCCACCACAGTGAGAACCTCACCACTGTCTACAACAGAGGCATTCTTCCCACAGTCAACAACATAAAAGTCCTTCCCATTGTCCACCACATGGACATCCTTTCACTGTCCACAAAAAGGACTTCCTTCCCACTGTTTACCACAGGGACTTCTGCCTAACTGTTCACCACAAAATATGCTCCCAACTGTCCACTACAGAAACATCCATCCCACTGTACACAACAGGGAATTACTCCCCACTGTCCTTCACAAGGACGTCCATCACAGTGTCCACAACAGAATGGTCCTACCCACTGTCCACCACAGGGACATCCTCCCAACTGTCCACCCCAAGGAGTTCCTCCCCAACAGTCCACCACTGGATCATTCTTCCCACTGTCCACCACAGGGACATCCTCCTGTGTACTACAAGGACATCCTTATCACTGTCCACAACATGGTTGTCCTCAACAATACGCACTACATGGAAGTTATCACCACAGTCCACCACAAGAATATCCTCTGCACTGTAAACCACAGGGACATCCTACCCACTGTCCACCACAGGGAGGTCCTCCCCTCCGTCTACCACAGGAGCAACCTTCTGCCTGTCCACCACATTGTTGTCCTCAACACTGTCCTCCAAAGGGACGTCCTTCCCACAGTCGACCACAAAAATGACATTTCAATGGTCCATCACAGGGACGTCCTCTTCACTGTTCACTACAGGGATGTCCTTTCCACTGTACACCACAGGGACATCCTCCTGTGCAAAACAGGGATATTTTTACCATTGTCTACCCCAGAGATGTCTTCTGTACTCCCCACTTCAAGGACATCATTCTCACTGTCCACCAAAGTGACATTCTCTTGTGCACCACCAGAGCGTTCTTCTTACTGTCCACAAGGCCATCATCCACACTGTCTACTACAGTGAAATCCTCTCAACTCTCCAACACAGGGACATCCTCCTAACTGTCCACAACACGGATGTCCTCCCAACTATCAAACACAGCGAATCCTTCCCACTGAAAACAACAGGGACATCCTTCCCACTGTGCAACATAGTGACATCCCCCTGTGCACAACAGGGATATCCTAACCACTGTCCACAACAGATATGTCCTCCGTATTCTCCACCATATGGGCATCCTTCCAACTATGCACCACAGGGATATTCTCCAGTGCACCACAGTAATATCCTCCCCACTGTCCATCACAGGGAAATACTCCCCACCGTCCACCACTTGAATTTGCTCCCCACTGTCTACAACAGTGATATCCTTCCCACTATTCAAACTAGAAAAGTCTTCCACGCTGTCCACCAAGATGACATTCTTAAGACTGTCCACTTCAATGATATCCTCTCCTCAGATAATAACAGGGATCTCCTTCCCACTGTCCATCACAAGTAGGTCCTCCCCATTGTCCACCAGAGGCACACCCTTCCCACTGTCCACCACAAAGAGGTCTATCCCAATGTCCACAACAGGGACGTCCTTCCCACTGTCCACAACTTATATGTCCTTTCCACTGTCCACCACAGGGACCTCCTTCCCACTGTCCACCACAGGGTAGTCCTCTCTACTGTCCACCACAAGGATGTCTTTTCCACTGTCTACCAGATTGACATCCTCGCCACTGTTTACAACAAACATGTATATACCACTGTCCACCACAGAAACGTGCTTTCCACTGCCCACCACAGGGAGGTCCTCCCAACTGTAAATCACAGGGATGTTCTTTCAACTGTTCACCATAGAGATGTCATTCCCATTATCCACCACAGAGACATCCTCCTGTGTACCACGAGGACATCCTTACCACTGTTCACAACATGGTTGTCCTCTCTAATGTCCACTACATGGACTTTTTCACCACTGTCCACAACATGAATATCCTCCACACTGTTAACCACAGGGACATCTTACACATTGTCCACCACAGGGAGGTCCTCCCCACTGTCCACAACAGGAACATTTTTCTGCCTGTCCACCACAGTGATGTCCTCCCCACTGTACATCTCAGGGACATCCTCCTGTGACAACAGGGATGTTCTTACCACTGTACTCCCCAGAGATGTCCTCTGAACTCCCCACTACAAGGACACCCTTCTCACTGTCCACCAAAGAGAATTCTCTTGTGCACCACAGGAACTTTGTTCTTACTACAAGTTCTTACTACAGTCTACAAGGCTGTCCTCTGCGCTGTCCAACATACTCCTCATCATTGTCCATCACTGGACATCTTTTTCACTGTCAACCAAAGTGAGGTCCTCCCAGCTGTCCACCACAGTGACGTCCTTCCAACTGTCCACAACAGTAAAGTCCTCCCCACTGTCCAAAACAGGGATGTCCACTCCACTGTCCACCATATGGACATCCTACCCACTAGCCATCACAGGGAGGTCCTTCCTACTGTCAACCATAGAGAGGTCCTCCCAGCTGTCCAAAACAGGAACATCCTTCTCACTGTTCACCACAAGGACATCCTCCCCAATGTGCACCACAGGGACATCCTCCTGTGCACAACAGTGATGTCCTCACCCTTGTGCACCACAGGAACATCTGCCTTTGCACACCAGGAATGTCCTCACCACAGTTTACCCCAGAGATGTCCTCTGCACACTCCAATGCAGGAACATCATATCCAATGTCCACTAAAGGACGTTCTCCTTTGCACCTGAGAAACTTCCTCAACACTCTCCACCAAAGGACGTCCTCCCCATTGTCCACCAAATGAATGTATTCCCCAAAGTCCACTAAAGAGAAGTTTTTTCCACTGTCCACAACAGGGACGTCCTTCCCACTGTCCACCACAGAGAGTTCCTCCCAGCTCTCCACCACAGGGATGTCCTTCTCACTGTTCACCACAAGGACATCCTCCCCACTGTGCACAATAAGGACATCCTCCCATGCACAACAGGGATGTCCTCACCCTTGTGCACCACAGGAACATCTTCCTGTGCATACCATGGATGTCCTCAGCACTGTCTACCCCAGAGATGTTCTCCGCACAATCCACAACAGGAACATCATTCCCAATGTCTACCAAAGGGACATTCTCCTTTGCCCCAGAGAAACATCATCACCACTGTCCACCAAAAGACATCCTGACCACTGTCCACCACAGGGACGTACTCCCCACTGTCCACCTAAGGGAAGTCCTCTCCACTGTTTACAGCAGGCACGTCCTTCCAATTATCCACCACAGGGGGTCCTTCCCACTGTCCACCAGAAAGACATCCTTCCAACTGTCTACCACAGGGAGTTATTCCCCAGTGTCAACCAAAGTGACGTCCTCCCCACTTTCCACCACAGGGATGTTTTCCACACGGTCCAACCCAGGGGTGTCCTCACCATGGTCCACTACAGGGACATCCTTCCTACTGTCCACCACAGGGAGGTCCTCCCCACTTTCCACAACATGGATGTCCTTCCCATTGTAAAACAAAGAAATGCCCTTCCCACTGTCCACCACAGGGACGTCTTTCCATCTGTCGAATACATTGACATCCACCCCACTGTCCACCACAGGGAAGTCCTCGCAACCATCCTCCACAGGGAGATCCTCCTCATAGTCCACCACACGGATGTCCTCCACAGTGTAATCCACATGCATGTCCACCTTATTGTGTACTACAGTGAAGTACTCATCACTCTATACCACAGAGATATCCTTCCCATTGACCACCTAAGTGACTACCTCCCCACTTTCCATCACAGGGATATCCTACCCACTGTCCACCACAGAAAGTTTCTCCCTGCTGTCCACCACAGGGACATCCTTACCACTATTTACCACAGGGTCATCCTCACCAATGTCCACCAGTGGTAAATCCTTCCCAATGTTCACCACAGGAACATCCTTTCCACTGTGTACCACAGGGACATTCTTCTTTGCATAAAAGAAATTTTCTTACCACTGTCCATTGCAGAGATGTCCACTGCAATCTCCACTCCAGGCAAATACTTCCCACTGTCCACCAAAGAGACGTTTTCTTGTGCACCACAGAAACATCCTCCTCACTGTCCACAATGTCATCATCACCACTGTCCACCACAGTGATGTGCTCTGCACACTCAAAAACAGGGACATCATTCCCAAGGTCCACCAAAGTAGTGTTTTGCTGTGCACCACAGAAACGTCCTCCCGACAGTCCACCACAGGGATGTCCTCATCACTGTCCAGCACAGGGATCTCAACTATCCAACACAGAGTGCTCCTCTTCACTGTACACCACAGAGATGTCCTTCCCACTGTCCACCACAGAGAGTTCCTCCCAGCTGTCCACCACAGGGATGTCCTCCCAACTGTCCACCAGAGGGATATCCTTCCAACTGTGCACCACAAGGAGGTCCTTCCCAATGTCCACAAAAGTGACATCCTTTTTAAAATCCACAACATAAACGTCTTTCTCACGTTCCAGAACAGGGATATCCTTCTTACTGTCTACCACAGGGAGGTCCTCTCTACTGTCCACCACAGTGATGTCCTTTCCACTGTCCACCACAGGGACGTCCTCCTCACTGTCCAGCACAAGGACATACTTCCCACTGTCCAGCACAGAAACCACCATCCCCCTGTCCACCACGGGAATGTTCTACACTTAGTCAGCCACAGGGACATCCTGCCCAATGTTCACCACAGAGATGTTCTCACCAATGTCCAACATAGAGTTGTCCTCAGCACTCTTCACCACAGGGACATCTTTTTCCTGTCAACCACAAGACGTCCACCGGACTGTCCACCAAAGAGATATTTTCCCACTGTCCACAACAGGGGCGTCCACACCAATGTCCACCAGAGGAGTGTGCTTTTCCATAGTTCAAAACAGAAACATCCCTTCTGGCTTTTCCTCTCTCTAGATGCCCTTCTGTTCTCTCCTCTGTCTGGATTCCCTTCTGCCTTCTCTGTCTGCATACTGTTCTATTCTATACATTCCCTGGATGTCTTTCTGTTTTCTCATCTCTCTGGATGCCCGACAATTTTCTCCTCACTCTGGATACCCTTCCGTCTTCTCCTCTCACTAGATGCCCTTCTGTTCTCTCGTCTCACTGGATGCCATTCTGTCCTCTCCTCTCTCTGGATGCCCTTCTGCCTTCTCCTCTATATGGATGCCCTTCAGTCCTCTTCTCTCTCTAGATGTCCGTCAGTCTTCTGCTCTCTCTGGATGGGCTTCTATTCTCTCCTCTTTATGGATTCTTTCCTGTTCTCTCATCTCTCTGGATGTGCTTCTGTACTTTCTTCTCTTGGGATGTCCTTCTGTCCTCTATTCTCTCTGGATGCCCTTCTGTCTTCGTCTTTCTCTAGTTGTCCTTCTGTTCTATTCTCTCTCTTGATGCCCTTCTGTTCTCTCCTCTCTCTGGATGCCGTTCTTTTCTCTCCTCTCTCTTGAAAGCCATTGTGTCCTCTCCTCTCTCTGGATGCACTTCTATCTTATCCTATCTCCTGAGGCCTTCTTTCTTCTCCTCTTTCTGGATAACCTTCTGTTCTCTGCTCTCTCTACATGCCCTTCTGTCCTCTATTCTCTTTGGATGCCCTTATGTTCTCTCCTCTCTCTGGATGTTCTTCTGTCTTCTCCACTCTCTGGATACTGTTCTATTCTCTACTCTCACAGGATGCTCTTCTGTCTTCTCTGCTCTCTGTATGCCCTTAAGTTCTCCCCTCTCTGTGGATTCGTTTCTGTATTTTCCTGTCTCTGGATGGCTTTCTATTCTCTCCTCTCTATGGATGCACTTCTGACATCTACTCCCCATGGATGCCCATCTTCACTCTCCTCTCTCTGGATGCCCTTCTGTCCACTCTTCTCTCTGGAAGCCCTTCTGTATTCTCCTCTCTCTGGATGCCCTTCTGTTCTCTCCTCTCTCTGGATTCCCTTTTTGTCTTCTCCTCTTGCTGGATGACCTTCTCTTCTCTCCTCTCTCTAGAATCCCTTCAGTCCTCTATTCTCTCTGGATGCCTCTATGTTCTCTCGTCTCACTGGATGCTTTTCTGTGCTCTCCTCTCTCTGGATGCCCTTCTCTCCTATCCTCTCTCTGGATGCTCTTCTGTCTTCTTCTCTCTCCCTATGCCCTTCTGTCTTCTCTTCTCTCTGGATGCCCGACAATTTTCTCCTTACACTGGATACCCTTCTGTCTTCTCCTCTCACCATATGCCCTTCTGTTCTCTCATCTCACTGGATGCCATTCTGTCCTCTCCTCTCCCTGGATGCCCTTCTGTATTCTCTTCTCTCCGGATGCCCTTCAGTACTCTTCACTCTCTGGATGTCCTTCAGTCTTCTGCTCTCTCTGGATGGGCTTCTGTTTGCTCCTCTTTCTGGGTTCTCTCCTGTTCTCTCATCTCTCTGAATGCGCTTCTGTTTTCTCATCTCTCTGGATGACCTTCTGTCTTCTCCACTCTCTGAATGTCATTACTTTCTCTCCTTTCTCTGGATGCCCTTCTCTCTTCTTCTCTCTCCAGATCCCCTTCAGGCCTCTTCTCTCTCTGGATGTCCTTCAGTCTTCTGCTCTATCTGGAAGGGCTTCTGTTGTCTCCTCTTTCTGGATTCTCTAATGTTCTCTCATCTCTCTGGAAGTGCTTCTGTTCTCTCTTCTCTCGGGATGTCCTTATGTCCTTTCGTGTCTCTGGATTCCCTTCTGTCTTCTCCTTTCTCTGGATGCCCTTCTGTCCTCTCCTCTCTCTGGATGGCCTTTTGTCCTCTCCTCTCTATGGATACCCTTCTGTTCTACCCTCTCTCTTGATGCCCTTCTGTTCTCTCCTCTCTGGATGTCCTTGTGTCCTTTTCTCTCTCTGGAAGCCCTTTTGTTCTCTCCTCTCTATTGATTCCCTTCTGTCTTCTCCTCTTTCTGGATGCCCTTCTGTTCTCTCCTCTTTCTGCATGCCCTTCTGTTCTCTTTTCTCTATGTATGCATTTCTCTCTTCTCCTATCTCTTGATGCCCTTCCGTTCTCTCCTATCTCAGGATGCCCTTCTGTTTTCTCCTCTCTTTGGATGCTCTTCTGTCATCTCTCTCTGGATGCCCTTCTCTCTTCTCCTCTCTTCTGATGCCCTTCTCTTATCTCCTTTCTTCCGATGCCCTTATGTCTTCTCCTCTCCTGGATGCCCTAAAATTCTCTCCTCATTCTAGAATTCCTTCTGTCTGTTTTCTCTCTGGATGCCCGTCTGTTCTTTTTTCTCACTCTATGCCCTTCTGTCCTCTATTCTCACTGGATGCCCTTCTGTCTTTTCCTCTCTTGGGATGCCCTTCTTTCCTCTCCTCTCTCTGGATACCCTTCTGTATTCTCCTTCATCTGAATGCCCATCTGTTCTCTCCTCTTTCTGGATGTCCTTCTGTTCTCTCCTCTCTCTGGATACCATTGTTGTCTAATCTCTGTAGATGCCCTTCTGTCCTCTATTCTCTCTGGATGCCTCTCTGTTCTCTTGCATCTCTGGATGGACTTCTGTCTTCTCCTCTCTCTGGATGCCCTTCTGTTCTCTCCTCTCTCTGGATGCCCTTCAGTCTTCTCCTTTGTCCAAATACCTTTCTATACACTCCTCCCTCTGGATTCCCTTCGATCTCCTCCTATTCTGGATGCCCTTCTGTTCTCTCCTCTATCTAGATGCCCTTCTGTCTTCTCCTCTCTCTGGATGGCTTTCTGTTCCCAACTCTCTCTAGATCCCTTCTGTCCTCCCTTCTCACTAGATGCCCTTCTTCACTCTCCTCTCACTGGATGCCCTTCTGTGCTCTCCTCTATCTAGATGCCTTTCTCTTCTCTCCTCTCTTTAGTTGTGCTTCTGTCCTCAATTCTCTCTGGATGCCTTTCGGTACTCTCGTCTCTCTGAATGCCCTTCTTTGCTCTCCTCTATCTTCATGCCCTTCTGTCCTCTCCTCTCTCTGGATGCCCTTCTCTTTTCTCCTCTCTCCCTATGCTCTTCTGTTTTCTCCTCTCTCTGGATGCCCGACAATATTCTCCTTACTCTGGATACCCTTCTGTCTTCTCCTCTCACCAGATGCCCTTGTGTTCTCTCTTCTCACTAGATGCCATTCTGTCTTCTCCTCTCTCTGGATGCCCTTCTGTCTTCTCCTGTCTCCGGATGCCCTTCAGTCCTCTTCTCTCTCTGGATGTCTGTCAGTCTTCTGCTCTTTCTGATGGGCTTCTATTCTCTCCTCTTTCTGGATTCTCTCCTGTTCTCTCATTTCTCTGGACGCACTTCTGTTCTTTCTTCTCTCGGGATGTCTTCGCCTCTCGCTGGATGGCCTTCTGTCTTCCCAATTCTCTGGACCCCCTTCTGTTTTCTCCTCTCTCTGGACGCCCTTCTGTTCTCTCCACTCTCTGGATGCCCTTTCTGTCCTCTGCTCTCTCTCTCTGGATGCCCTTTGGCCTTCTCCTCTCTCCGAATGCCCATCAGTTCTCTCCTCTCACTGGATGCCCTTCTGCTCTCTCCTCTCTCTGGATTCCGTTCTGTTCTCTCCTCTATCTGGAT
>NW_023045576.1:0-25115 GCF_011762505.2 Arvicanthis niloticus | reverse complement strand
AGAGAGAGAGAGAGACAATAAAAACACAGATTTAGAAATCAAAACTTGACAAGCAAAAGAGGCAAGCAAAGTAAAAAAATGCCCAAACAAAGCGTGATGAGACAAAACCAAAAATCTCAAAAAAAAAAAAAAAAAAAAAAAAAAAAAGCCACTGAGTTCATTTTTCATTTGTGTTGCCCATGTACTTCTGGGCACAAGGCCTGCCTTTAATTAGGTTTGTGTACCCAGTGAGAATCCATTGAAGAAAAACCCATTTTTCCTCTGGGAGTGGTTGACAGTTGGTGATACCTTATGGCTTAGGAGGAATGGGGTCTTCTGTCTACTTCTTTTCTCATTATGGGGGACCTCATCTACCCTGGACTTATGCAGTCCCTATGCGTGCTGGCACAGTCTCTCTAAGCGCATATGTGTCAGCCCGGTTGTATCTGAAAAATCTTGTTTCCTTGTAGTCTTCCATTACCACTGGCTCTTACAATCCTTCCCCATTGTCTTCTGCAGAGCTAGGATATATTCTTGAAACTAGGAAGGAAAAAAAATGTATCCTCTAGACTTCCTCAAAGAACTCAGATTAATAGACATACCTTAGGCTTTTGAGATCATTATATCACATATATGTGTGTGTCGCTTAAAATAAATTACATAGAAGAGTGGTTCTCAACCTTCCTCATACTGTGACCCTTTAATAAGTTAATTCTTCATGTTGTGGTGACTCCCGATCATAAAATAATTTGGTTGCTACTTCATAGTAATTTTTCCAGTCTTTCAATCATAATGTAAGTATCAGATATTCAGGATATGTGATATGTGACTCCCAAAGTGGTCATAGCCCACAGGTTGAGAACCATTGATAACACATGGTAAAATAATGTAGATAGTATGATGGTGTATATCATGTTTTTTTTTTTTTTTATAAAATGGTGTTTTTGTAAGATGTTAAACTTTGACATTTTGTTTTTTGTTTTTTCATAAGAGGAAACCAGCATTGCTTATGAGAAAAATGGAAACACAGTTTCTAAGGGTGAGGTAGAATGGAGCTGAGCATAATGCAAAGTGCGCTACCAGGGTTAAAATTAGAAGATTGTTTAACACGAACCCCAAGATAATAACTTTAGAAACTCTGAAGATACAAGAATGGCTTGAAATTATTCCAAGAGCTGACTAATAACATTTGCAAGAAATATGAATATAAAATTTAATTTCTAAATACAGATAGATCATTAATTATTACTGAAAGATATTTTAAATTAAAAACAAACTGCCGTAATACATTTTCAATCTCTCAATAAGAAACATAATCTTACAGATGATGAAATGGAAGATGGCATTAGGGTAAAGTTACATGTCTGACAGGAGCATAGCCTGTATTTAAACACAGGGAATTTGGTTTCAGTGTTCATGCTACAAAACTTTCATTCTGGAACAGTGTGGATGGATCAAAATAGACATGCAGGCAACAGAAAATTATTGACCCAATTAGTAACAAAAAAGAAACATCCATCTTAAAAATGTTATAATGTATAAACTGCAATATTGTTTTTTAAAACATGCCTTTGGAAACAAAACCATGTGAGACACAGAAGATTTGAGCTTGCTGTAGTGGTGCTTGTTGTAATTATAGCAATGAAGAGACAGGAGAATCGCCGCAAGTTTGAGGGCAGTGATGGCTACATAAAGAGAGAGACCTTGTCTGAAAACTGGACACAAACTGGAGTTATCTAAAGGAGGGAATCTCATTTGAGAAAATACTGCCATAAAATACAGCTGTAGGGCATTTTCTCAATTAGTGAATAATGTGGGAGCTTGTTGCCCCGCCTGTTGTGGGTAGTGTTATTTCTGTGATCTTGGTCCTTCCTTCTATAAGAAAGCAGGCTGAGCAAGCCATGATGAGCAAGCCAGGAAGTAGCACTCCTCCACGGTATCTGCATCAGCTCCTGCTTCTAGGTTTCTGCACTATTTAAGTTCCTGTCTGACTTACTTAAATGAGGAACAATGATGTGGAAAGTAAGCCAAATAAAAAGTTTTTCTTCACAAGTTATTTTGGTCATGGTGTTTTATCACAGCAATACTAACCCTAACTAGGGCACCTTTGGTTGTTTAGAAAACTCAAATTACATAATTATGTTTCGTTTTTTTTCTGTGAAGTGATACCAAAATTTTAAACTTAAAGTGCTAAAATATATTCAGATGCTTTCATTTTAGTTTGAACATATAATTTTTAATCGAATATAGGGTGAAATGTCAAATAATTATTAGAGTGAGACTATGTGCTCAAAATTATCAGTGGAAGGGCAAAAGTAGATTTTAAGGTTTTTAACGAGTAACAAAAAGTTTATTTTCTAAATTAACTTGGTCAACATGTAGTTTACAAATCACAAAAGTCTTCTTTACTGAACACAGCTTTGATTCTACTATATCCTTAACTATGTAGCCATCACCACCTTATAAATTTAGATTATTTTCATAACTGCAAAGATAAAAGAATTCCCAGTAGGCATTCTATTCATTCTTCTGTTAGAATCATCTTTTTCTCCTTCTCTCTGCCTCTTCTAGGCATTTGATATGAGTGGCATAATCGGTCCTGTGGCCTTTGGTACTAACTTCTGTCTGTCATCCACTGTGGGCATCTCCATCTTCTACACATCAGGTCATGGATCTTTTCTTACATTCTTTTTAAATATGTTTTTTAAATTTATTTAATTTTTTTATTAATTATTTTGTTTACATTTCAAATGTTGACCCCCTTCCAAGTCTCACCTCTTTGAATCTTCTAACCATTCCCCTCCCCATTTGCCTCTAAGAGGATGCTCTCCCACTCACTCACCCACTCCTGCTTCACTCCTTTGACATTCTTCTTCTCCGAGGCATCAAAGAACCAAGCGCCTCACCTCCCACTGATGCCCCATAAGACAGTCCTCTGCTACATGTTTATCATGAGTCACAGACCAGACCATGTATACTCTTTGGTTGATGGTTTAGTCCCTGGGAGCACTGGGGTTCCCGTTAGTTGATACTGTGGTTCTTCCTGTGAGGTTGCAATCCCCTTCAGCTCCTTCAGTCCTTCCCCTAACTTCTCCATTGGGGTCCCCAGGCTCAGTCCAATGGTTGTCTGTGAGTATCTGCATTTGTCTTAGATGCTGGCAGAGCCTCACAGCTATTCCAGGCTCCTGTCTGCAAGCACATCTTGGCATCAGCAATAGTGTCAGGGTTTGGTCTTCTGCAGATGGGATGGATCCCACCATGGGGCTGTCTCTGGATGGTTTTTCCTTCAGTCTGTTCCATTTTTGTCCCTGCATTTCTTTAGGCAGGAGCAATTTTGGGTTAAAGATTTTGAAATGGTGTGGTGGCCCCATCCCTCCACTGGGGCCTGTTCATATCTATTGGAGTGGTCTCTAGGAGTTATATCTCTCCCCCTTTGTTGGGTATTTCAGCTATTGTCTTCCCTGTTGGATTCTGGAATGCTCTCACTTTCCTGGAGTCTTGGACTTCTAGTAGTTCCCCATGTTCCCTGCTCCCCACTGCTACATAATGCTATTCATTCTCCTGGCCCTCTGGACTTCTCTCCTGTCTCATCCTATTCCTGATCCTGCCCCTTTCCCTTCCCCTCCCTTCTCCCATCCAAGTCCATCCCTCTCTCTGCATTCTGTGATTATTTTGTTCCCCCTTCTAAGTGGGACTGAGGCATCCATACTTTAGCATTCCTTCTTGTCAGACTTCATATAGTCTGTGAGTTGTATCATGGGTATTCTAAAATTTGGTCTCATATCCACTTATCAGTGAATACATACCATATATGTCCTTTGAGGTCTTGGTTACTTAGAATGATATTTTCTAGTTTCATTAATTTGGCTGCAAAATTCATGAAGTCCTCATTTTTATATCTGAGTAGTATTCCATTGTGTAAATGTATCACATTTTCTGTACCATTCTTTTGTTGAGGGGCATCTGGGTTGTTTTTAGCTTCTTTCTATTATCAGTAATGCTGCTATGAAGGTAGTGGAGCACTTGTCCTTCTTGTAGGTGGAGCATCTTTTGGGTATATAGCTGGGTTTTCAGGAAGAACTATTTCAAAATTTCAGAGAAACTGCCAGATTTTTTTTCCAAAGTGGTTGAACCAGCTTTCAATCTCACTAACAATGGAGAAGTGTTACCCTTTTCCCACATCCTCACCAGCATCTGCTATAACCTGGGTTTTTGATCTTAGCCATTCTGACTGGTGTGAGGTGAAATCTCAGGGTTGTTTTGATTTGCATTTCCCTGATGAGTAATGATGTTGAAAATTTCTTTAGGTGCTTCCCAGCCATTTGGGATTCCTCAGTTGAGAATTCTTTGTTTAGTTCTATACCCCATTTTTAAATTGGGTTATTTGTTTTTCTGAAGTCTAACTTTGGCTTTCTTGTCCTAGCACAATGCCCTAAAAGTTTATTTACATTTAATAAATGGCATCCTTGCCATCACTTTGGAGGTTATATAGTACTCCATATGTTTATATATTATATTTGTGTATCTACAAATCTATTGATGGATATTTAAGAAGATTCTGAAGTTTGGCTGCTGTGAATATTGAAGTAATTAATATGAGAGTTAATATAGGGATCTCTGTTCAATCTATTGATTTATTCTCATTGGGTATATGATTAATAGTGGAGTTTTTGGAATTTGCTGGGTATTCTTATCAAAAACTGATTGGTTATAAATGCAGTCATGGATAACCTGTTTGCTTACTTGCCTATGTAGCTGTTTTCACAGTGTCATGTTGTTTTGATTGCCACAGTTTTTGCAATATATTTTGAAAGTAGAAAGAATGGCATTTTTTATGGCTCAAGATTGTATTTACTAGTCAAGGTCTTTGTGATTCTCTTTGGGTTTCATAATAGATTTTCAAGTTCTTTGAAAAATAACTATAGAACCTTGACAAAGTGTTACATAGAATCCATAAATCACTTAGTTTAAGTTAAGCAATTTTACTAATTTTTTCCTTGTCCATGAACACAAAATACCTTTCTCTTTATTTATTTCTTCCCCAGTTTTTCATCAATAGTTCATGGTGGTCAGCATATACACATTATACTTTCTTAGAAAATTTTTTAAAAATATGAAACACTTCAACAATTTGTATATTATCCTTGGGCCATGGCCACTTTTATGACATATGTCAGCAGAATGATATATACAATTGACTTTTATTACCAAATTTTAAAGTTTTTTTTATTTTAGCTACAAATCTCTTATTAAAATATATGCTTTCCTATCCTTTATTGTTTACTTATCATATGCTTTAATGTTTTGATTTTTGTAAAATTATATTCATTTTTTCATCTGTTATTTATATTTCAATGTGATATATAAATAAAGATTATTAGTGTGGAGTTATAAAAATTTAGAACTAAGTTTTCTTTTTAAAAAGTTTTAAAAAGTTTTTTTAATTTAAACTAAAGATACAGTTTCAGTTGTTTGCATGTGACAACTTGATAACATTTATTGAAAGTCAGTTCTTTTGTCATAGAATTTATTTATCTTGATTTAGTTCTCTTCACTTAGTGAGTACCCAAGGATTGGAGTGCAAAGCTTATAGTTTTTGTTTCATTTACATCTTAGTAATTTTAAGGATCAATTAAATATATACCAAGGATGTTAGTAAATCTCTCTGACTGTGTCAGGTGGTCCTCTATGAGTTTAGTGGTATGTGTCATACGTCCAACAATTGTCTACAAGTGTGTCAGTCTTTACTTCCTGTGGAGATTCCTATAATCAGCTAGAGGTGAGAGAAAAGGACGTTTTGATCTATCTTTGACATGTACCTAGCTTTGCCCATATACTTGCATACTATATCTCCAAGTCCTTGTATAATTACACTTATTAGTGGTTTGTTGTGCTGCTGTTTCCTTGAATTGAAACATTTCTTCCCAAAGCTACAAGGGAAACTCATAAGGCTCAGGAAGTAGATCAAACTTACAAGATTCTAGAAGCTCATGAAACTTAGAAGATTCATAACCCTTCTCCTAGGTTGCAAACATTAAAGAATGACTGGGAAAAACAGATACTAGAACTGATAGGAACTGCCTATAAGTTGTGTAAGGACTTCTAGGGATGCAACTTTTGGAGTTATCATTAATACTAGGATCAGATTCTTGATGGAGCAGCTGTGTTCCTGTAGGTAATTCCCTAATCAATCTCCTGTAAATTAACCTAATCAGGTAACTGGTTTTCTAAACTTGAGTTGGGTGATACTGTTTCTTTGGTCTTTGCTGTTATATCTAGCGAAGACAGACATTTGTTTACATCTACCCAGGAAAAACTAAATGGTGAGATCTAGCATTCTCACTTTAGGATGTTTTACTATTAAATGAGTGCTACCAATCACTTTCAACGCACGACTAGAGATGAAGTTATTATTATACAGCAAAAACTGAGTTGCATTAAATGAAGAGGAAATGAAGAATTGAGATGTTCAAGGGCCTACCCCATGATGATTCTTGCATTTGAACTGGACTTTAGGGAATTTCCAAGCCTATCTGCTCTCCCAATCACTATTGGGTTTCTGGGCTTCACCGCTACTGTCATAAGGCTGATGCTTTTCTTAGCTTGATCTCATTGAAACCAGGTAGATGGCAGATCAATCTAAAATGTCATAACATTCATAATTCTTATTAATATTTAGTCATATTTTTGAACAACTTCATTTGGGGTTATTATAAGCTTTGGCTAATTTTCTTTGGTTAAGTTTCTGTGGTTTAGTTAATGTAATTACACTTTTTTTCCAGTTTTCCTCATTGTTTTCTGGGATTTACTACTAGCATAACACAAACTTTGAGCTCCATTTAAACTGTGACATTTAGATATGCTGAAAAATTACAAAATCTAACCGCATAAGTTTAGGAAAACTAAATTTTAAATGAGATTAAGTAAAACTTTAAAGGAATCCCCAACATTTTGTCATGCGGATATATAGGCTTTAAAAAAAATTTTTTTTATAATTTTCTGTTATTAGATCATCAGAACACATTTGAAAGGACACTTTTACATTAAATCAACTTGAGGGGCCCTTTTGACAAAGAGTGAGAGGGTCTACTTCAGCAATTATCTAGACAGAGACAGTGGCACGCAAGGACCCTCCAGCTTCTCTGTATATGTCATATGCATGTGACACATGAGATGGCTGAAACATACATGAAGGGATTAGAGAAAAGCAGTGGGGAGCTGGGCGAGAACACTGAGGCAGGCGAGGAGCAGTGCTTACACGAAAGGGTGAGTGTGAAGTACTTTATAGCAGAGGATCAAATGTCCTTTAAGCAGAGCAGCGTATAAAATTCATTATTAATTGTACTGGATGTGGAAAGCTGAGCTCTTCTCTAAATATTTAGCAAACTATCTCTAAGTATATGAGAACACAACCACACTGAAAGCGGTAAAGTGGGAAGCCATTATATACAATCTGCTGGTATGCCCGTCATGCTTCTGTCGTGTATACGGCCTGATTACCTAAGAAGATCCACAGTTTTGATTTTGTCGTTTTGTAAGACAGGTTCTTTTCACGGTGTGCTTTCCAAGCCTTTTATCAGGACTCTCTGGTGGGTTAAAATTTCTAAAATATGTCAACTTGAAGCCTACAAAAAATATGAATTTGACTTTGATTTTTACATTCCAAATGTTACTTTCTTGAAAGAAAGAAAGAAAGAAAGAAAGAGAGAGAGAGAGAGAGAGAGAGAGAGAGAGAGAGAGAGAGAGAAAGAGAGAAAGAGAGAAAGAGAGAAAGAAAGAAAGGAAGAAAGAAAGGAAGGAAGGTTTGGCAAGAAGTGTATGTAATTTGACCCTATCACTGAAAATTTCTCCTCAAAAACTCTATACATTAGGGAAAAGGCATCTCTCTTTGTGTGCTTCCAATGCATTTATTGAAGACTCTATGGCCAGCTTGAGGTGGACAAATGTGGGCTTGGCAGGCCTTGCCCCTCTTCCCCATTTCCCCTGCCTTTCTAAAAACCATTAGATTATTTTACTAAAGATAGCTACCAAAATTTATTCCCTTATTTGACCACTTCCTCCTCAGGAAGCTGACTGCCAAGATCGAACTACCAAAGTCCAGCAATCAAAGTCCCCTTTGGTTCACCTAATTAACATGCCCGATCAAAGTATAGCCCCTCATTCTAGCCCATCCTAACACAAATACCCTTTTTCTCTTTTCTTAACAATTACACTTTACAGTCATTGGCTGCTATTTTTCTCCCTGAGTCACTTTAACTAAAGCAACTACTTTAGCTTTCTTCCCTGCTTAATAAAAAAAATCTCTGTGTGAAAACAAGTGTTTGTGTGTGGCTTGTGCCTATTCCAGGGTCCAGGCGGGAGCTCAGACTGTGTAGAGGTCTTTTTCATTTATTAGTACATATTATGTCATATTTTATCACATTATACATTTATAGGTATGTGTATATCAGGGGAGAGCTATCTATGTATCAAGACATGCGTGGAAGGACGACACAACACTACCATGTGAGTCCTGGGCATGGAACTTAGGTCATGAAATTTTGTGTCAGGAGGCTTTATTTGTTGAGACATCACCTTGCCTCAGAAAGAAGTGCATTTATGGCACAAAACTCAGCCTTATTTCCACATATTACTATAACTGTAGATTCATATAAGGAGAGGCTTTTATAATGTATTGTTCTAAAAATTAAATTGCTCATCTTTTTTTCCTTCCTGGAGTTGGAGATGAACCAACTCTAGGAAGCACTGTACCCTTGCGTTGCTGAAGCCTAGGTTCAGTGGACCTAACAAACTGCCCAAAGAACATCAACAGAGTCACAGAGAGCTGGAATAATTTGGGGAATAGTAAAGGATAACCCTCCTTGATTCCTCCTCTAAACCATCATCCACAGAATGATTTAGTTTTGATTTCGTATTTGTCAAAACGAATAATGTTTAAAATATCTATAGCTAATTTGGTGAGAAAGATCCCCCTACAATTTACATTAAAAGTGACTATGTTCTGTTGTCCACATTTTAGTAAACTATGACATTTAAAAACTTTTGTCATGATGTCAATCAGATAAATTTGCCTTCCCATTGATAGATTTTACTATATACGAACAATTTGCTACAGACAAGAGAGATGTTAAATTGACTAGCTGTTAAATTTAAACTTGGAATTTGTTTCAAATGAAAGATATAAGATTAAAAAATGAAAGATATAAGATGTTCTGCTTCAGAGCCTCTAATAAATAAGTCAGCTATCATTTTATGCACTATCCTATTTATGGCCACGAGGTATCCATTATTATATACCTCTTGACACTCTATAAGAACACACAAATCTATTCACTCATTGATTCCCTGAGTGGTATAGTGCTATCTGTTTCCTTACCTTGAATGACTTTCCTTGGAAATTTGAGCTTCATTGGGAAATTATTTCTTGGTTCAAATACTAAGTTTTCCTTAAGCTTTCTTCATTCTTCAATTCTTCTCAAACATCTCTTGGACTTGGGCTTGCATTGATTTCTTTTTGCATGATAGTTCTTAAGTCAATTGGAGGGCATCCTCCCAACTCATGTCAGATTCTTTCATCATCTACCAAACACCCTAAGTACTACCATCTACATACTTGATATTTTGCATTAAAATGTCAACATTCTGGCCTTCAATTCCTCTTCCTTCTTATAATTTGAGTTAAGATTTTATAAAGAAAATTCCATGGAAAATTAAATCAGGAAAACACTATCATGAGGTCCACATAGCACCACACATCATATTCAGACAGTGTCTAGCTGTGTTTAAATAGACTCAGTCTTTATGTGGCAAGAACCTCCAGCACATGCATGGGTTTTGGCCAAGTGCACTAGGCTCCAGGTTCCTTTAATGTTTGCGTTTTGGTTCAGTTAAGTTCTTATTTGGTGTTGAGAGAGCCAGTGAGAGAGGAATTGACTGAACTTTTCAACTTTGGCACTGTTTATTTAGACATTGCATTGACATAGCCAAGAAGCAATCTCTCTAAAATCACCTCAAAGGAAATTTTCTTCAACTGCATACGATCATGAGAAAATAAAATCCTGCTGTTCTCAAATGACACTGTAAAGTTATAGAGGTAGAGCAAGGGGAAATCAGCCCAGCCATGGATTATCAAAACAACAGAAATGTAAACCAGGTATCAATTTATAAGATTTGTGGACGCACATGGACTCTGATTCATGTCAGCTATGTTCTTTGACATTGAAATAAAATACCAAATGTATAAATGCACGGAAGTCAAGCAATGAGAAGCACAAGCTTTCTTTTTTATACTATTATGAAAATATGAACAGATCTAATTGATGGAGTTCAAATTGGCTGTTTTTTGTCTGAATTCAATCTGAGTCAACACATTTTAAAAGTTTCACACAGCTCTTCTACTAGGATACACTTTTGTGTTTACAGAAACTGTTTTGAGATTCCTAATTCTTTCTCCTGAGCACCGAGGTTTTCTCATTTTTGTTCCATTTAAAGAGACTAATTAGGCAACCATAATTCAGATCTTAGGTAAAAGAAACACATCCCTAATTTCATTTAGATGTCTGGTTTAGTTCAGACATTTAAAATTCTTGTAATAAAGTTATTGCAGGAAGTTCTACTGTAGTGAGTTGAAAGGGGGGAAAGGAGAGTACTCTTTGACAATGGATGCAAGATAGTCCAATTGCCAATAAAGGAATGTGTATCTCAATAAGAATAATCAGAGAAGGTCCATCCCTATAGGTATTGTCATTTCACAGTGTCTAAGCCATGCAGATGCACTTTCTCTTGAACTGATCTGCCTAGGGTGGTGGCCTGTGGTCCCTGAGGTTCTAAGTTATACCATGGATAAGAATCCAGATCTGTATCTTATATCTCCCATCTTCCTACCCATCTATTGGGAGCTGGTTTGAAAGACTGAAACAGAGACCTTACAAATGCCTAAAGACTAGAAATTCTGTCCAGGGGAAAAGAAATAGAGAAGAGAAGAAAGAGAGTAAAACCCCAAATCCCTGCACATGCAAAAAAATTATTTTTTATCCCACTTCTAAAGAAAATGAGTTTTAAAAAAAGCCCATTCAAAACCACATGAGTAAAAATGAAGTTGTGTGTTTTGCACATCCCTCAGAACAGCAGAGGGATGAAAATGAGGGCGAGTTCCCTATCGTCAAACATGCCCAGAAGAAGCAAACTTTGACTTAGCCAAGAGGCAAATAAGCTACTCCTGAATAATCAGGTCTTGCTTTAAATCCATAGAGACATCCTTTTTATGTGTGTGAGGTGGACTTTTGATTTCATCTCAGGGACAAAGTTTGAAGTTATTTTGTGACTGCGGCATAGAAGTTGAAGGAAAGCCTTGTAATGGATGACTAGTAGAGGCTTAGTGTGAGTGTGTATTTAACTCCCTCATCTTGAACAATACATCTTGAACCATTCCTGCTCAAGACTCACAAGGGTTTCCTCTCAAGTACAAGATGTGGAAAGGATTCCAAAGCCAACTGACCAGGAAACTATAACACTTGTGTTCATAAGTACACAAAATGGCAGAAACAGAGGTTTCTGGGTCCCTTTCTCTTGCTCCTAGAACATCGACATGCACAGGTACTGTGATAGTTTATGTATATACACAAACAGTTTTTGAATATATAACAGAGGAAAGGGGGGTAAAAACCATTCATTCTTAAGGGCAGCTCTTATCCCATTGTATGGTATAAAATGTATTAAAGAAGGCAAAAACATTGATTCTCTGTAAATAGAACACCTAGAATTTTCCTTTGTTAAAAAACATTGAATCCTCACATCAGCCCACAAGATTACTAAAAGCACAAGAAACCCTGTCATCTCTGTCTTAATTCCTCAGCTGTCGCCTTGGCTTTGGGGAACTTACCCATGTCTTAAGTCTTCCACATATCTGTCAAGGTTTCTTAAGTATGAATTTGTCTTATTCTCTTCCCTAGTCCTTCCTGTTTGAACTGAAAGCTCATGTAAGTACACTGAAGACAAAGAAAGGTCATAGGCTTCTTTCATCTATTCCTGTTTCATTACATACATGTAGTAATTCTCCCTTTTCTGCTCTTGAACATTACTCAACTCTATAATTAGTGTATTGGGAAAGATACCTGAGCCTAGATGCTGGGAATTTAAAAACCAGAGCTTTGGGCCCCACAAATCTAATAATTTAAACTCTGACACCAGAATCCTAATTCTCATTTCTCATTTTCCCTTCCCTTGGATTTCTATATGACATAAAACCTTATGTGAATTAAATTTATTGTGATGGAAAATTTCTACAAACAATTCCATCCTTCATAATAGAGCATTTGTCTAGCACTCAGTAGGGGCCTTTGAATCTATCCTTTGGATCATAAAATGCCTACTATTGCAAATACCCTACGGATTTCAAATACTTAAGCTTTCCTTTCTCCCATTTTATGAAGCATTTTCGAGCTTACTTTTGTCAAAGTGATTAATCTTTCTGGGTGTGTCCTTTCAGAATCCAGGGAGCTTCAGAATGTTCCAATTCAAGCCCCCTGATGATCTACAATGAGATTCCACAATGGGTGGATCAATATATGAAGGCACTTCATACTTCTAAGAGCCGCCTCCGAAAACAACAGCAAAGGAAATCCCCAATAGAGTCCTAAAATGCATTCTCATAACATAAACCTAAGATCAAAACCAGGGTTACAGCATTTTACATCTCAAAGAAGCTCTAATGAGGAAAGATGTCAAGCTACAGAAAAGTGAGAGTTTGCTATGGCAGGAGAATGGCTCCCAAAGTTCCTTATTTTATAGAATGTTTGACCGCCCATAGCATTTGTGTTCATTTCTGTATTTAAGGACTTGTGTTTCACCAGTTTTTAAGAGTGGCTATTTTGTAATGTCATAAAATTGAATGTAACAAAAATATTCAAAAGGGATTTCCATTATTATATAAAATATAAAGATAACCAGTGAGGTCATTGGAAAAATAATTTTCAACCAAAGTACACATGGGAGGCCCATTTACCTGAATGTATGATGCTTTTAAATGAATAACTTGACTTTAGCAGTAGAAATAAAAATGCTCCCTGAGCTACAGAGACATAATAGATGCTCATTAAATAGGCATATGATTTCTGGAAAGATAAAATACAAGTTCAACACTAACTTTGTTTTGTTAGTGTTAAGGATGTCACTTCAGATTGAAATGAAAGCTACATACTTTCACAATAGAATCCTTTATTATTACAAGGTAGATATTGTTTTAAAATTGTAATGGTGCAACACATCTTTTTCCCACATTCTTGTTGCTTTGTGACAGAAAGTAGGACTATTCTGTCAGATACTTCATTTCACTATCAGTTCTAGAAATACCTAATCTAGTCTCTTCACTACAGAAAGGCTATGTTGACTGTCCTGTAGCCTTCAGCCATTGCCCAAGTGCCAACCCTAGTTTGGGAGCACAAATTCTACCCATGAATATGTAAGACAAAGAAAATAGGGCCAACAAAAGATCAATACAATCATGGCCTGTATTGACTTTCCATGACAGAGTAATCTTTTTGTAATTTTAAGAATACAATCTTTTTTTTTTTTTTTTTTTTTTGGTTAAAATTATACATCCTTTAACCAAGTGAGCAAATTAGGGACCATTGAGAAATATCTTGAACATTTTCACTAGCTATAAGATAAAATTGCTTCAAGCTTTAGAATGTTCTACTCAGTTGGAGACTCTCCTGTCTTTGTGATATTCTGGTGACAATTTCCATTCTAAGTGTCAAAAACAACTCTGCCTCTAGAGCAATGCAGTGTATTCTCCCCTTTTAATATTCTAATCGTGAGGTGTGAAGTGAAATGGTTGCTCCGGTATAATGGTGGCAAAGAAGTAGAGTGTCAATGAGATGGGGAAGGTGACAGACTTAGAATAGGTCCCTGAGGTGCTCTTCAAGTGTTCCCGATAAAGATTCCCCTGGGAAAATTTTCTCATTAGTTCTCAGACACAGTTCAGTAATTCAATAGCACTGGGTTACCATTAGTCATAAGACCAAAATATGTTACTTTCCATGGTTTAGTTCCTTTATTTGTATATGTCATTCATTCTCAGACTAAAAATTATGAGCACCACTCTCGTGCAAGGGAGCCAGCAGGTTGTTTACAAACTGGAGCTTTGGACATGGGAAGCATGTTTTGTAGACTTTTATTAATCATTGATATGTGAAACAAGTTTCAAAAATTAGAGATAATTCAGACACATTCATATGCACGTGTCATTTTCTTCATGCCTGAGTTATTAAAGGCATATTTACATGCATATACAATCACAAGTTCATAAGGAAAGAAAACAGTAAGCAGGCACAGTTTTAAAGATAACATTTTCCAAAAGGTTTGCAATTATGCTACTAATTATCTCTGTTTAAAAGAACGTTTAGTTTTTTTTTTTACTCATAACATTCTAGAACAAGATTTTCAGGTTAGAATTTTCCAAGACTAGAAAATACAGAATGATGTACTATATAGGTGAATATAAAATTGTGATATTTTATAGCAGGGGAATCTCTTGAGAGCCTAATAGTTGATCCAATTTTTCTATTGACTACTTAGTGAAGATGAGAAACACATAGATCATAACTAAACTTGCTTAGTTTTTAATTGTCATAAAATTATAAGAATTGTATGTACCTTTCTCTATGCCATGAAAGTTAACTATACCTCTATTGCACAATCAGGAGTGTGCTACCTTCTCCTTACGTACTAGATCATGAGGAAAGGAGCAGCCGCCTGAACTGGTCATCACAATCCCCCTCTCAACGTTAGGAAAGCGATAATGGAACCTGTGAAAGGAAAGATCACCTGCAGCACTAAGAGACTATTGTAGACTTCTGTGTTCCACAAAGTAATCCAGCATTTACCTTGGCAGACAAGATCATTCTCATTCTTAAAATGTAACTATTTTGAAGAGACGCAAAAGTCCCCATTTTTTCCAAAGACATGTTTTGGAGGAACATATCTGCAGTGTGCACCCACAGCACGCTGACATGCTAAGAGGGCCCCACTCTTCAGAAATGTGAAATACTTATTCTTACAGACACATGAAGAACAGTTGGATTTCAGTTTACTTTTTGAAATCAGAGTATAGCCTAGAAAAGACAGCTAGAACAGGGGAACTAATAACTAACTTCTCATAGACACATAGTCTCATCTCAGCAGGAGTGATTGGGATTCACACTGCACCAAAGAGTTCTGTGTTTCTTTGCTGCCCATTGAGTTCCGGTTGTAGTTTGTATCATAAATATTTATAAGTGTTTCATGTTAACGACATTGTCAGTGGAGGCTATGCCACTTCACCTTCTGTCATCTCAGTGATCAAGGGGCTGATTCAACCACTTTCTTGTCAGGATACTTTTCTTCTGTGGGATACTCAATTCCCCAAACACAACAAAATACAAATGAACGGGGAGCGCCATTGGGCCATGACTGCCACGAGGTAGCAAGGGTTTGAAGGACCTTGTTGACTGTATTTTAACTTAGCAAAGTCATGAATTTCATTTCCTAAGATGAGAATCTTACTGTCTTGTGGATGCCCAAAGAAAGAAAGAACTCCCCTTTTCTGGCCCCCATGTTTTCCCATTGAGGAAGTCAAATGGGTTTTTTAAAGAATGTGGTGCACTTCATCTTTAGTCGTCAGGCCTGTGCTCTCAAAAGCCAGCCCTATTGGTGGGAAACAACATCTGAACTAAAGGGAGAATGACATGGATTAGCAACTGTTTGACATTATCCGGGAATGTAAGGCTATGTGTTTTTAGAAATTTAGTATAAGTTGACATTATTTTCATTAAGTCAAGTCAGAATAAAAATCTCCCCAGTTTATAACTTCATGCCATTATCCCTTAAAATTGCCCTTAAAATGTGACTTGTGATGCCCAAAACAGTCATTTAAAGTACGTTAGATACAACCTAACTTGCGATTTTTAAAAGTCATGATTGATGTTGATTTATTGTATGACATTTCCAACAATAGACTGTTTTCTGGTCTGTTTTGGGGATGAGATTCAAAATCTTCTCTAAGCAACAGAAGTGGATGGATGACCACTGAAACTATTACTTGATGGTGCCAAACACCAGGTAAAAGCAAACAAAAGTATGTGCTCACAACATATATTAATTTGAACATTATGTGAGAAAAAATAAAGCATTTAAAATTAAGTTGCAAAATATTGCACACACACACACACACACACCACAGACCCCTTATAATGAAGAATCAAATCCGTGATAAAAACAGTTCAGGACCACTTTAAAAAGGAGTCATATCTTCCTGGGATGATGTCTTATAAGTAGCAAGTCAGGGATTTTCCAAGATGTTGCAGTGACAGGCTGAAAATGTGTTAGCCCTGCTGTATATTTCTACCTGGCTTTTCTGCTTCTACACGAAATAGAACTTAACAATCCATTACATCAATTCCTGTATGTCTTTGGATGTCACTCCCTGAATTTCTCACATACACTCACCCTAACTTTTAGAAGCATGGCCATCCACAGGCCTCGTGAACATTCAAATGCACACACACAAGCAGATGCACATTCTCACAAGTCAGGGTCCACTCAAATGATGCGCTCCTGTGTGGGAGTCACATCACTTTCTCTAAAGCATCGGAGGCATGACTTTCAAGTAGTTTTAAATTACAAATCAGCTTAGTCCACATTTAATCTAGACATGTTGCTTTAACACCAAGCCACTCCAGACCTTTTAAAGTTCAGTGGCTGCAATATAAAATTCTTCCTTGTGTTGCACCAATAAATCGAGAAGCATCGTATAATTCTGTGCTATCACGGGGGATTGCTGTGAAGAGAGGCAAAAACTTTAATCAAGGCTCTTGCACTGGTGCACATTTATGGACAGTTGTAGTAAAGTGAATGTAGAAGAAATTAGGAAAGCAGCTACCTAGTGTAGAGTGTGTGGATGTAAGCAAGTGGTAAACACACAGGAAAGATCGATGGGTTTCACCACATGTTCTCATTTCTTTGCTTTTTTATTTTTTTACTACTTTTTAAAAATTATTTTTTACTTTTGCTATTGGTCACTTCATGCATCTCTAGAATGATTTGAGGCTGAATCCCTTATCCCAGGACCATATCTGTAACTGAGTTCTTATTTTTTTTCTAGTTTTTTAAAACTAAGCAGCCAAAAGAGAGAGGCACTTGAGTCCTCCAGCAAGTGTCTCAGTTCCTTTCATATTGTCAATAGCCCAGTGATAGCACTGTTCTTTTGACAGCTAAAAGCAGATGTGTGGGTTAAGTATGAGAGCAATTCAAATGTCCATAGTAAACTGCAGGGGGGCAGAGAGAGCTCAGAGAGCAGCAGCTTTAAAGTAATTGACTAATACAGTAAGGATATATAAAGTCATTTAGTGCCAAAAGGGAACACACTGATCCCTGACCCTCAGCCACTTTGGAGTAATCTAGTATTCAATCCAGCGTGTAATGACTGCCAGGCCTGTCAATCCTCAGGGCTCTCCAGTCAAATGCCTGTGGCTACTATTGGCTTATGGTAAAAGGACAGAAATGCAAGGAAATGCCTCTCCAATCAGGACTCAATGTGATAATGTTATTGCTCCAATGTATTCTATATTGTCCCTGCATAGTTTAATCTGGTGAGACCCGTGTCAAAAAATTGCCCTTGCTCCCCAGAGGTCTTTACTCAACCTTTTAGCAATACAAGTGTGTTTCAAAGGAAAGGGGGCAACTTGATTAATTATTTCTATATATATGTATATATGTATAATATACAAATATATGTATATATACATATATATGTTTTGCATTTGTAAAATATAATTTTTGCTATGGGCCTGAGGCAAAAAAAGTATGGGAATGTGGGAAATTGCAATTCTTTTTATATTTTGAGTTTGCTAATTAAGGCGGTAGAAATGACCCCATTTAGAGTCTCTAAAGTTGAAAAAGTCAGGATGAGATAAAGATTATTCAAATACAAATAATCTGTAATTTATAAGTCATCTTCTTCTTTGCTTCTCCAGATCTGCTCCATAGACCCTCTGGAAAGGGCTTGCTGGGGTGAAGGAAGCACAAGGTTATTTTTAGAGAACATTGAGGTTACATAAGAGGAAGTATTTTTACCTATTCCCATTATGTGGGAGTGTGGCCAGCTCTCCACAAGGAAGTCTCTACAGAAAGCCAGGAATAAAGTCATCTATTTGCTCATAATTTTAAATAATCGTTGTTTTGAAAACCAACTAATTTTCAGCATCTTTCAGCCTGACTTCTTGTTGCTTAACACTCAAAAAAAAAATTATCTAAGGCAAGATTAACATTCTAAAAATCATTATGTTATCTGTGTTTTCTATTTAAGATACTCTGTATTTTGTGTGTTTTTAAATTTATTTTATTTATGATAGAAGGTAAATAATAGGAAATCTTACTTTTAAGCTCAATTCATTCCAAGACCTTGGGGCAAAATGTTTTGGGAAGTCAGGCTATCCCAGGCAGTCTCACATCAGTACTTATGACAAGCTGTTTCACCACAGGCTGTTGTTTTCAAGGAGAGTTCAAATCCCTGCATGGCAGGATACAGTATGCTATTAACACAACCCATTATTATCCTATTACATATTTCCTATATATTTGTATGTGACCTTCGTCACCTAGAACCTGATACTCTTCATTAAGAACAGACCCTGCTAGAATGAGGGAAAAGTTAGGCAGCTATCGCCACTTCTTCTTTTGCTATCTAATTATCTGTTTAAAGTTTTAAACTTTACCTACGAAGTGAAACAGAGGGGGAAAACCACTAGGTCAAAAACATCACAGAACCTCAAAGGAGCTCATGATTAATTTTGTGACTCTTGCTATGCCCTGGCATCAAAAAACCAGACCTTTCTCGGTAGAGGGCATATTTTATATAAGATCCCAAAATTCAACATCATTTGTTCCTGTGAGAAAGCAATGTTGCTTTAAAGTAAGTACCCAGGAAGTCCAAACAAAAAAAAAATTAGTCTTCCTGGCCACAGTTCATATTACAAGCCGCTTCAATAAGTTGAAATCCTGTTCCTTTGTATCATAACTTTACAGAAATCATCGAGTCACGTCTCTCTCTTTGTGTAACAGCATGTTCTCGCGGACAGGTGTTAAATGTATATTTAGTCTTCTGTAGAACAAATGTGTAGGCATCGTTCTGTTTGGGTTAATTAAGTAGGTTCTCCTTTAGCTTTAGGCGAGTTAAGGCACATGTGTTATTCTATGGTCAATATGTGGTTGGAAAGAGATTTATTTCCTTTCAGCAAATACGGAATCTCAGTT
The DNA here is from genome assembly GCF_011762505.2 of Arvicanthis niloticus. Taxonomy (NCBI): domain Eukaryota; kingdom Metazoa; phylum Chordata; class Mammalia; order Rodentia; family Muridae; genus Arvicanthis; species Arvicanthis niloticus. Next base: position 5,846 of record NW_023045576.1, on the reverse strand, counting down.
CTGCACATGGCACTGAGCAAGATGTGGGATGGAGCATCAAGAAGAATAAAATGTGATCCTTAATTTCAGAAAGCTTAAGACACATAGGAGAGGTGAGATGCTAAACAAATAACTATTGTGCAGAGCTGATGGGGAAAAAAGGTATCTCAAGTTAGTAAGCACTCACAGCAGGTCAGAAGGTCTACATAATAAATAGACACAGGTCCATTGGAGATAATCATTTTCATTGGTTAAACTGTCTTTCCTAAACACCCAGGAAAGTCACCTTCTCATGAAGCCAGTGCTATTGGACATATGTACTTTGTTGGATATGTGATTCCAGCAAGTGTACATCTTGTATAACAGTCACTAAACTTCTCCACACCATGGAAGTAATGAATTGAAATCCCACTTTTAATTTTAAGGAAAGGCAGAATTTTAAGGGTTAACCATGCAGTATCCTCTAAATATTGTAACCTTTATGTGGACTGTAATTAAATTTGACCCATAGGTCTATGGGCATCGCAATTGATGTTGTTTCTTATTCTCATCTGAATATAGGAGTTTAATAATATTGAATACACTTATTCCCCTCAGGTCTGCTATTTTCTTTAGAAGTTATCACCCAGAATAAACCCCAGAGAACAAAGAAAATCTCATCATGGTACAAAGTCACAAGAAGACATAAAAATTTTAGCCAACAAGGTGCATAATCTATTTATATGTATCAGAACTTTTAACATTTTAATTACAACAATTACAAGGGTAGAGAAGAAGGAAAGTCTACATGTGAAAAAGTATCGTTTTCCATGAGTTTTACAAATCATGTTGTTGACAAAACTGAACCAGTTGGGTAAAAGTTTGGATGATTAGTCTGCAGCCTGTATTTTAATTTCCATTTTCTAGCTTTTGGTTTAGAGGACACTGTTGTTAGAAGAAAAAAAAAAAACTTTTAAAACAACCTAGTGTTTTAGGCAATTATTTTTGCAGAATTTTAAAAGTTATGAAAAATATCTCCTCCCTCTTTGTTTCTTCGTTCTCAAACTTTAATCTTTGTTTCTTAACTATTTAATCTCAAGTATAATACATGTTAGTTTTTCAAAATAATGGTAAGATCATTCTAGTAAGCATCACAGGTGAGCATCAGAGTAACTCATACTCAGTTCACAACATAGAAAATGGTCACTAAGTCCTACCCACAAATCATCTTCAGAATCCCTGGTAATCTCAATCTTCTGTCTTTCCCCTTCTTCTGCAAGTTAATCACCAATCTGCTTGCCTGACTGATTATCTGACTTTTCTCCTCTCCTCTCCTCTCCTCTCCTCTCCTCTCCTCTCCTCTCCTCTCCTCTCCTCTCCTCTCCTCCCCTCCCCTCCTCCTCTCCTCTCCTCCCCTCCCCTCCCCCCTCCCCTCCCCTCCCCTCCCCCCTCCCCTCCTCTCCCCCTCCCCCTCCCTCCCCCCTCCTCCCCCTCCCCTCTCTCCTCTCCCCTCTCCTTTACATCCATTCCCCTCTTCTTCCCTCCTCTTTTTTGGTGTCATTTGTCTTCTCTTCTTATTTGTTTATTTTAAACTTAGTCTCACCTATGTAGTCAGAGTATGGTCATGAACTTATGGCCTTCTTGCTTCAACTTATAGAATATCTAGAGCACTGGGTTGTCAAGTGTGGGTTACCCTCCCTGGTTTTGACTCTTGATTTGAAATTCTGGGTTTGATTTATTCTTTCCTGGCATAGAATAACTTTTATTTTTAGCTTTTTTCTTTGAACATGGATGCCTGACAGATCCTTCATGGTTGTCTCAATACCACAGTTCTTCTTGTTACATGGGATTCATTATTTGATTAATTAATTTATTCTACTGCAGGTAAAATATTATTCCATTTGGTAAATGTTGTAAACAGTGCTTCTCTGAATATCATGCACAAGCATATATTCATCTGAGTGTAACTGGGAAGATTGTTGCTAGACTATGTTCCATTGCAAATGTTTAAGTTGAACAATAGTATCAGCTCTCAAGACTGGTTGTACCAATTCTATCAACAGTATGTGAGAGATCCAGAATTAAAGCTTATAGCAGTTGACTACTAAGTGTTTCATTACTCTCCGCCATGCAGGATGGGACATATAATCTCTCTCTCTCTCTGTTTTGTTTTTGGTTGTTATTGTAATGTACTAGGGAAGATGAGATCACTTTCATATTTATTGGAAAATTAAGGTAAGATTTCAAGTAGTCCTACAGCTGACACTGATAGTGTAAAATGTGTTCCCTCCTATGCTTGAGACATTGTGAACTTTCAAAGGTTGGATTAAAAGAAATCACAGTATTTCTGAGTTGTGTATCTCTCATAATTGATTCTGAGCACAATCTGTATGTATTTTATTACCATATTTTGTCACTTTTATGTACATACACATCTTTTTGTCATTTTTAAAATGTATCTATTTACTTACCTTTTCAAACACAGCCTCTGCTCTTTCCAATTCTACCCTTTATTAGCGCCAAGCAGGACTAAGCCATCTCTCTCCCACTGAGGTCAGAACAAGGCACCCCCAGCTAGGGAAAGCGCTCCACAGGCAGGCAACAGAGACAGGCATGTTCCAATTGTTAGTGAACCCACATAAAGACCAAGCTGCACATTTGCTACATACGTGTAGGGTACCCAAGGCAACAACCTACACACATTTCACATGGCTTATGCATCAACAGTCATCTTTATACAGGTAGAGGAAGATTCACAGTTCAATGTATGCATTCAGATGCATCCATGTTTACATTTAAGATGCAATTCGATCATATCATAGAATTTAAGTACCTCAAGTAAGAATAAAAGCAACCCTCTTTCTATGTTGTAGAAATTTATAATAAATTAATTATAAAGTTTAGTGATGTATTTTCCTTAAACAAAGTTCTTGTCATTCTTAAATTGATCATCAAAGTGCCCAACAGCAGCGCCGTGTCTTGCATTGTCTTCTTTTCTACAGGAGTGCACTGTCTAGCTGAACAACAATTGGGTTTCTGGGTGTTATGCACAATCATACAAGTCACCCAGACAGTTGGAAAATACTCCCTGAGTGCTTAGTGCCTGTTTACTTAAAATATACTTATGAACCAGCGATGACTGAACTGAGTTTTAATTGACCATAAAGAGAGACCAGAGGAAAAAAATTTCAGTGGACTGGAAGTGATGAGATGGCTTGATAATTTAAGTAGGTTTTATAAAAAGGCTTTTAGACTCCTAAGACATGGATGCTACATAGCACTGGGGGAAATAGAGTACTCTGATGTAAGAGAACAAATAACCAGATATCATTGAGGAATGTTCAAGACAGTTGAAGGTATGATGGGGTGTGCATGTTGTTTGGGCTGCCAGCCCCTCTTCCCCCTTCCTCTCCAAGGACTCTAGTCATACCCTGTCTCCCCTTCTAGGAAACAGGGGCTTTGATGTTGCCCACGACGGTCCACACGGTCCACTTTCTGTTTGGATTCAAGATTTAATGCTGTGATGTAGCCCACTCTAAGAATGTTATCCCTGCTTTATTTGATTGACTTTTTCAAGCTATTCCATTCTTCTCAGAAATCTAAGTACAGGCGTGGGGGCTACCTAGGGGGATGCATTTTTCTGTTTTTTAGTGAGATGGTTCTAAAACTCTAGCTTTCAGCTTCACAATTCAAACCAAATAATTTTATGCTACGTAAGAAAGCTATGATTTCATCAGTAGCGTTCCTCCAGGCACATTTTATCCTAATAGAGCCATTTATAAACATTATACAATGACATTGCAGTCTTCTCTAGGCTGGGTTTTATATACAAACATACATGTATGGCTAGACAGCACCAAAACACACAAGCAAAAGTACACACATGCATGCTTCTTTATTACCTCAGAATAAAAATGCAAATGAATTTATTAGCCTAAGAGTGGCACCAAATGGAGATTTATGCACATACATTTAAAACACAGAACCCTTGAGAATAAAGCAGTTGCAGCCTATCAATTTTCCTCTTTGACAGTTTTTTAAATTCCCCTAAAAAATGAAACAGCATGAATACCGTCAATATATCACAACAGCCGCATTAGGTTTTGTGATATACATCATAATATAAAGAGCGCTATTAGAGCACAACCTGGGAGCCATTAAATCATTCTAAATCACTGTTACATTCCATTAGTGTCAATGGCGAAACCACATAATAGGCTTTATTACAAACTTCACCTTGGTAGGCCATTGTCTCTAATAACCACTTCTCTATGATGTGGTATCATACCCAGAAATCCAGGGAGATAATAAAGGTTCCCTTATTTCTTTTTTATTGGATGGGTAAAGTTAAATTTAGCTGTAAGTAAAAAAAAAAAAATACTGAAGCTTTGTTCACTAACTGTGAGTTGCTGCTTTTTGGACAAAAAAAAAAAAAAAAAGAAAAGAAAAGAAAAAAAAAGAAAGAAAAAGAAAAGGGAAAAAAAAATTAGGCAGACTTGGTAAGAACAGTTTGAAATAAATTTAAAACCTAGTGATGCTGGGGCCAGGGTAGGCTGGGCAGTGGCAGCAATTACAATGTCATTTTTGAGATGTGCTTTAGTCCATTTGTTCTCTTCTTTACACTTTGGATCAGGAGCAGAGTATTGATTACAGACACACTGCCAGTCTCCAACCTGCCCTTTCTCTCTTTCTCCCCAGCTTGAGCTGTACCCTTTTAAAAAGTCATCTGGGCACTTTGTAGAGGTGAGGCTGGTAAGGACTTCAGTTGCAACAGAGATCAATTTTCACACAGATGAGGGAGAATTATAGCCTAGGGTTCTGCACCCCTCTTTTTTTCCAAATGCATTCTCATCTTTGGTAAATTATCCATAGCAACCTCTTCATTCTGTTTGTTAGCTACACCGCATATAAAAGCTCCCTATGAATATTTCTACTATACACTTTAGAATCCAAGAAAATATTGAAAATAAGAAAAAGAAAAAAACTGAGCTCTGCTGTAGAGATGAATAATCTCAGAAGACAGAAGTAATTTAGGGTTTAACAGGCTACCCAATCCAAAGTCGAAAGCACTGTATTCTTGTTGTACTACTTATGAGTGGTTATAAAATATCCTTAAATTATGGATTATGACTAAGTGGTTGTTTTTGCTGTGTGTCGATCTGCCCTTGAAAGGTGATCTGTGTGTACGGTCACTTCGGGGTCTGGATGGAGAGTTTCCCTGTGATTTTATTTTTTCTTTGAGTCCAGACTATCTCACACTCTGACTAGAGCACTCTGAAGTAAGAGAGCAAGCTACCAAGATAATATTAAGGAATGTTCAAGACAGTTGGGGGGGGGTGTGGATGTTGGTAGAACTGCTCTCTTCTACCACTTCCTCTCCAAGGACTCTGGCTACATCCTGTCTCCCCTTCTAAGAAATAGGGACTTTGATGGTGCAACACTGTCTGCTTTTCTGCTGTTAACTGTATTCCTTAGAGACAGGATGCCCTATCTTAGAAAGCAGAAGCAATGAGGCAAACAGAAGAGGCAAGGTGCATTGTGGGCAGTGGGAAGCCTTCATCAGGATCCAGACATTATAGAGGGATGAACTAACAAAACAATTGAAAACTATAACATTGAGGTAGGGCCGTAAGAATATTATTATCTTACAAGATAAAGACATAATAAAAATGATTAGAAATCGAAGATGAAGATAAAATACAGAAATCTCTTGTGACCGAAGCTGTATACAGTGGCCTTCTACAGTGAAACTTTTTCTTTTTTTTCTTTTAAAGTTGATAGTGAAATGTGGGCAGACGAGAAGTCTCAGCCGATAAAGGCACTTTGTACCAAGCCTGGTGACTTGAGGCTGATCTCTGGGACCCACACAGTGGGAGGAAATAAATCAC
>NW_023045575.1:67171-141283 GCF_011762505.2 Arvicanthis niloticus | reverse complement strand
GCCTTTCTGTACTCTCCTCTATTTTTATGACATTCTGTCCGTCACCTCCCTCTGGATACCCTGCTGGTCTTCTCCTCTCTCTGGGTGCCCTTCTTTTTCCTCTTCTCTCCTGGATACCCTTCTGTATTTCCTCTCTCATTTTGATGCCTTCTGCTCTTTCTCCTCTCTCTGGATGCCCTTCTGTTCTCTCCTCCCTCAGCATGCCTTCTTTCCCCATCCTCTCTCTGGATGCCCTTCTGTATTCTCACCTCTTGGAGGGCCTTTTGTATCTCCTCTATCGGATTCCCTTATGCCCTCTTCTCTTCTCTGGATGCCCTTCTCCTCTTTTCTCTTGGAGGCCTTCTCTCCCTCTTCTTTTTTTTTTTTTTAGTATTTAATATACCCTTTATATATTATATTATTATTGATGTAATTATCATTATAGACAGTCATTTCTAAAAATGAAATCACCTACAAAAATCTCTAATACAGAACATAAAGCATTTTAATCATTTAATCTATGCAAAACAATTAGGATGAGATCCACTTATTATAAAACTTTTTTTTGTTTTCAAATATAAGAGTTGCTGAAAATATAATCAGGCAGATTTTTATAGTTATGCATTTATAGAAAAACTTTTTCATATTATATTTCTTTCCTAGAGAAAATCGACCCCAGACAGTTGCAAATGCATACCATTCTATTTATTACACATCAGCTATGAGAAGAAAAAAGCATCTTCTCGAATCCTAATAATGTATGCGGTCTTTTCCAAAGGGAGCCAATCATTGTTCTTTTTTTTTTCACTTTTGTTCACTTTTTTATTAGATCTTAATTTACAACTTCAGATACCATCCCGTTTCCCCATTCCCCCCCCCGTTAGAAAACCCCTATCCAATGCCCCCTTTTCCTTTTGCATTTATAATTTTTTTAAGAAATGTTAATCATTAGGCTTATAAGTTTGGTAATTGTTCAATCAGAGGTGTAACCCACTACCCAACTAGATATATCAACTATCTTTGACTGGTGGAGATACTGAAAATCTGACTTCCCTGTCTCCCCCTCAGCTCTCTTTCATCACCTAGGCTTCTTCCTCTCCTTCTCTTCTCATCTTCTTACTCCTTTTTCTTCCTCTCAGTTACTCCTCCCACCTTAGCTCCTCCTACACATCACCCTTCCTGTAAAAGGAAAACTTTCTTCTCAAAAATACAATTAGAGCATAAATTATGCCTATTTGTACCAGTGAGGGACAAGATAGTCTAATACCAGTCCATCCTTTGTTGGACTAACCAGCACCTCTGTCAATTCTATCCTACTAAATACACTTAGTCTGAACTGGCTTTTTCCTGCTTTAGGTATGAATGTCAGCTGATGACCATACCACTCAGATCTTTTCTCTCAAAGTAAATAGCTATAAGTTTTCAACCCCATTCAAGAAATCCAGGAATGAATGCGTGACCTATAATTGTGGGAAGCACAAAGGCATAGCTTCTAAAAACTAGCCAATTTATAGAGGGGACCTCTGAACACCTGGACCAATCGCTCTACTTTCAAAAGTTGGAGCATCTTGTTCTTTCTGCCTTCTGGTCCCAGGATCATCTGACAGACCTTAGTGCTGCCAGAATTATTAAGGGCAGACTCCTCCTCGTCTAGGCAGATAAATCAGTCGAATATTCTGCAAGTGGGTCCTTTTCTGGACAGTAATTTGTTATGTGAAGGAAGAAAGTCGGCAATATTGCCTAGTGGTGTTCTCCACAACAACTGGCAAGTAACTCAAGGATGCTCAAATTTCGTTCTTAGAATTTAAACATAGGAAGCTGTCCGGAAGCAGTGACAGGTCTCTAATGAAAATGAACATTAATATGAAAATGTGTTGCATGTCAATTCAAGGAGTTCTGAGTTTTGAAAAACAGCTATCCATGTAAGGTAATCTGGACTGTTGCCTGTTAACTCCACTCAGCTATTCTAAAATAAAACATAGAGAACACCCTTATAATAAACCTCAAAGTCATGAATTTGCGTTATAGTCCCTTACCTCCACAGGCTGACCATCTCAAATCAGTTAAAAAAAGTTAAAGAAGGACTGGGTCTAAGCTTTGTATCCTTAATGTGTGTTATACTGGTACAAGCCTATGAGAGTAACAAATATTCATCTCACTCTTATATCACTAAGGAAGCTCATGGCAATGAAAAACCTTAAAATCTGTAAACAAAAGTAAAATTGTTGCCCATTTAAGCATTATAGCATTCTTGATATTAATTATACAGATTTCTATAATAGGTGATGGCTATGCAGATAAACCCTAGCTATCCTCTCTCTTCCGACAAAAAAACCACTACTTTTCCCTAGGGAGGACAGCCAAAATTTACCACCTTAGTCCCCAGCCCAGGGAATAGGGGCGCTGACTCATCATTAGCTTCTTCACGCTGATTATGGGCGTTGAGATATTAGAGAGGAGTGGGGGGGGGGATGGAGAGCAAGTTGACAATCCTCTGAGCTGTGTGTCTTCGATTGCTCCAGATGGGAATTCCTGGACCTCCAGAGGTTTGGCAGTCTGCCCAGCTTGCTTGTTGAGTAGATCCACCAAGGCTGTCATTTTCAATATACAAATTCTCAAAAAACAAATTTTAGTATCAAGATAGTTTTTGGTAAAGAGGGGCTGACATTTTATTAAGACTGTTGGTTCTAAACCGCTTTTCTATTTTCCCCTCTTATGGAATATAAATATGTATATTTCAAAATTTATCCCTCTTCCATATTTCCCCCACCACCCAGGAACCCCTTATCCCATCCCCCTTCTCCTTGCCTCTATGAAGGTGTTACCCACCTACCCCCAGCCTCCCTCCCCACCCTCAGATTCTCCCCCCTCAGTGCTCAGCCTTCAGGGTACCAATGATCTTGTCTCCCACCTATGCCCAACAGGGCCATCCTCCCCTACATATACAGCTGGAGTCATGTGTCTCTCACCTATGTGCACCTGGGCTGGTGGTTTAGACCCTGGGGAGCTCTGGCTGGTTGGTATTCTTGCTCTCCTCACGGGCCACCAGCCCGTATGGTTCACGGTTCCCTCAATTTACTCTCTAACTCCTCCATTGGGAACTTTGATCAGATTAATGGATAGCTGTGGGTATCTGTCTCTGGGTATGTCCGACTCTGAGAGACCTCTAAGGAGACAGCCTTATCAGGCTGCTGTCAGCTTTCACATCCTGACATCCCTATCAGCGTCTATTTTTGGTGACTGCCTATGGAATGAATACCCAGACACAATGGTCTCCCTACAACCCCCCCTTAGATTCTGACCCACACTTTGTCTCCATATTTGCTCCCTTGGTTATTTAGTTACTCCTTCTAAGAAAGACCTAGGCATCCTCACTTGTTCTTTCTTCTTCATGAGCTTCGTGTCTTCTGGTAGTTGAATCTTTGTTGTTTCAAACTTTTGGGCTAATCTCCGCTTATCAGTGAGTAAATACCATGTGTGTTCTTTTGTGATTGGGTTACCTCACTCAGGATGATATTTTCTAGATCCATCCATTTACCTAAGAATTTCTCGAATTCATTATTTTTAATAGCTGAGTAATATTCCATTGTGTAAATGTACCACATTCTTTGTATCCATTCCTCTGTTGAAGGGCATCTGGGTTCTTTCCAGCTTCTGGCTATTATAAATAGGGCTGCTATGAACATAGTGGAGCATATGTCTTTGTTATTTGTTGAGGCATTTTCTGGGTATATACCCAGAAGTGGTATAGCTGGGTCCTCAGGTAGTGCTATGTCCAATTTTCTGAGGAACCGCCAGACTGACTTCCAAAGTGGTTGTACCAGCTTGTAAACCCCAAAAATGCAGGAGTGTTCCTCTTTCTTCACATCCTCGCCAGCATCTACTATCACCTGAGTTTTTGATCTTAGCCATTCTGACTGGTGTGAGGTGGTATCTCAGTGTTGTTTTGATTTGCATTTCCCTGATGACTAAGGATGTTGAGCATTTCTTAAGGTGCTTCTCGGCCATTCGAGTTTCCTCAGTTGAGAATTCTTTGTTTAGCTCTGTACCCCATTTTTTAATGGGGTTATTTTGTTGTTTGGCGTCTAATTTCTTGAGTTCTTTGTAAATATTAGATATTAGCCCCCTATCAGATGTAGGATTGGTAATGATCTTTTCCCAATCTGTTGGTTGCCGTTTTGTCTTGTTGACAGTGTCCTTTGCCTTACAGAAGCTTTGCAATTTGATGAGGTCCCATTTGTCGATTCTTGATCTTAGAGCATAAGCCATTGGTGTTCTGTTCAGGAACTTTTCCCCTGTGCCTAGGTATTCGAGGGTCTTCCCCAACTTCTCTTCTAATATTTTCAGTGTACCTGGCTTTATGTGAAGGTCCTTTATCCACTTGGAGTTGAGCTTTGTGCAAGGAGATAAGAATGGATTAATTTGCATTCTTCTACATGTTGACCTCCAGTTGAGCCAGCACCACTTGTTGAAAATGCTGTCCTTTTTTCCACTGATGAATTTAGCTCCTTGTCAAATATCAAGTGACCATAGGTATGCGGGTTCATTTCTGGGTCTTCAATTCTGTTCCATTGATCGTCCTTTCTGTTTCTGTACCAATACCAAGCAGGTTTTTATCACTACTGCTCTGTAGTACAGTTTGAGGTTCCAGAATGGTGATTCCCCCAGAGGTTCTTTTATTGTTGAGAATAGTTCTCGCTATCCTAGGTTTTTGTTATTCCAAATGAATTTGTAAATTGCTCTTTCTATCTCTATGAAGAATTGATTTGGAATTTTGATGGGTATTGCATTGAATCTGTAGATTGCTTTTGGCAGGATAGCCATTTTTACTAAATTAATCTTGCCAATCCAGGAGCATGGGAGATCTTTTCCATCTTCTGAGATGTTCTTCAATTTCTTTCTTGAGAGACTTGAAGTTCTTGTCATACAGATCTTTCACTTGCTTTGTTAGATTCACTCCAAGATAATTTATTTTATTCGTGGCTATTGTGAAGGGTGTCATTTCCCTGATTTCTTTCTCTGCCTGTTTATCCTTTGAGTAGAGGAAGGCTACTGATTTGTTTGAGTTGATTTTATATCCAGCCACACTGCTAAAGTTGTTTATCAGGTTTAGGAGTTCTCTGGTGGAAGTTTTAGGTTCACTTAAGTATACTATCATGTCATCTGCAAATAGTGAAATTTTGACTTCTTCCTTTCCTATCTGTATCCCTTTGACTTCCTTTTGTTGTCTAATTGCTCTAGCTAAGACTTCCAGTACTATATTGAATAGGTAAGGTGAGAGTGGGCAGCCTTGCCTAGTCCCTGATCTTAGTGGGATTGCTTCAAGTTTCTCTCCATTTAGTTTGATGTTGGCTACTGGCTTGCTGTATATTGCTTTTACTATGTTTAGATATGGGCCTTGTATTCCTGATCTTTCCAAGACTTTTAACATGAAGGGATGTTGAATTTTGTCAAATGCTTTCTCAGCATCTAGTGATATGACTTCTCTCCTCTTCTTTTTCTGGATTCCATTCTGTCCTCTAATCTATCTGGTTGGCTTTCTGTTCATTTCTCTATATCGAGGCTCTCCTATACTCTCATCTCTCTGGATGTACTTCTGTACACTCCTCTCTCTGGATGCCCTTCTGTCTTCTCCTCTCTCTGGATGCCCTTCTGGTCTCTCCTCACTCTCCATGTTCTTCAGATTTCCCCTCTCTGTGGATGCTCTTCTGTCCTCTCCTCTTTCAAGATGCCCTTCTGTTCTCTCCTCTCTCTGGATATCCTTCTGTTGTCTCCTCTCTCTAGATGTCCTTATGTATTCTCCATACTCTGGATGCATTTCTGTTCTTTCTTCTCTCTGGAGGCCATTCTGTCCTCTCCTCTCTCTGGATGCCCTTCCATCCTCTCCTCTCTCTGGATTCCCTTCTATCCTCTCCTCTCTCCTTGCCCTTCTGTTCTCTTCTCACTATAGATGCTCTCCTGTACTCTCATCTCTCTGGATGCCCTTCTGTTTTCTCCTCTCACTGGATGCCCTTCTTTCCTCTCCTCTCTCTGGATGCCCTTCTGATCTCTCCTCTATTTGGAGGCCCTTCAGTCTTCTCCTCTCTGTGGATTCCCTTCTGTTCTCTCGTCTCTATGGAGGCCCTTATTTACTCTCTTATCTCTGGATACCCTTCTGTCATATCCTCTCTCGGGATGCCCTTATGTCTTCTGCTGTCTCCGGATGTTCTCTTTCCTATCCTCTCTCTGGATTCCCTTCTATTCTCTCCTCTCTCCAGATGCCATTCTGTTCTCTCCTATCTCCGGATGTGCTTCTGTCTTCTCCTATCTCTGGATGCTTTTCAATTCTCTCCTCTCTCTGGATTCCCTTTTGCCCTCTCATATCTCTGTTTGCCCTTCTATTCTCTTCTCTCTATGGATGCTCTCCTGTTCTCTCATCTTTCTGAATGCCCTTCTGTTCTCTCCTCTCTCTGGATGCCCTCTGTCTTCTCCCTTTTATGGATGCCCCACTGTTCTCTTCTCTCTCTGGATAATCTTCTGTTTCCTCCACTCTCTAGATGCCCTTGTGTTCTATCCTCTTCTGGATGTTTTTCTGTCTTCTCCTCTCTCTGTATGCCATTCTGTCCTATCGTCTCACTTGATGCCCTTCTGTCTTCTCTTTTCTTTGGATGACCTTCTGTTCTCCTCTCTGACTGGATGTCCTTCTGTCCTCTCCTTTCTCTCGATGCCCTTCTGTCTTCTCCTCTCTGTGGATGCCCTTCTGTTCTCTCCTTTATCAGGATGACCTCCTTCCTGCTCCTCTCCCTTGATGTGCTTCTCTTCTTTCTTCTCTCTGGATGATTTTCTGTTCTCTCCAGTCTCAGGATGCGCTTCTGTCCTCCCTCTCTCCAGATGCCCTTCTGTTCTCTCCTCTCTTCAGATATCCTTCTGTCCTCTTTTTTCTTTGTCTGCCCTTCTGTCTTCTCATCTCTCTGGATGAGTTTCTGTTCTCTCCTCTATCCGGATGCCCTTCTGTCTTCTCCTCTCTCTGGATGCCCTTCTGTTCTTTTCTCCCTCTGGATGCGTTTCTGTCCTATCCACCCTCTGGATACCCTTCTGCCTTCTGCTATCCCTGGATGCCCTTCTTTTCTCTTCTCTCTGGATGCCCTCCTGTAATTTCCTCTCTCACATGATGCCTTCTGTCTTCTTCTCTCTCTGGATGCACTTCTGTTCACTCCTCTCTCCGGATGCCTTTCTTTCCCATCCTCTCTCTGGATGCCCTTCTGTATTCTCCTCTCTCTAGATGCCCTTCTGTCCTCTCCTCTCTCTAGATACCCTTCTGTCCTCTCCTCACTTGGAGGCCCTTCTGTCCTATTCTTTCTCTGGATTCCATTCTGTCCTCTAATCTATCTGGTTGGCTTTCTGTTATCTTCTATCTATCGAGACTCTCCTGTACACTCATCTCTCTGGATGTCCTTCTGTTCTTTCCTCTCTCTGGATGCCCTTCTGTCTTTTCCTCTCTCTGGATGCCCTTCTGTCTTTTCCTCTCTCTGCATGCCCTTCTGGTCTCTCCTCTCTCTCGATGCTCTTCTGTTCTCCCCTCTCTTTGGATGCCCTTCTGTCTTCTCCCCTTTCTGGATGCCCTTCTGTTCTCTCCTCTCTCTGTATGCCCATTTTTACTCTCCACTCACTGGATGCCCATCTTTCTTCTCTCTCTGGATGCCCTTCTATTTTCTCCTCTCTCTGGAGGTCCTTCTGTTGTCTCCTCTCTCTAGATGCCTTTCTGTCTTCTCCACACTCTGGATGCCTTTCTGTTCTCTCGTCTCTCTCGTTGCCCTTCTGTCCTCTTCTCACAATAGATGCTCTCCTGTACTCTCATCTCTCTGGATGCCCTTCTGTTTTCTCCTCTCTTCGGATGCACTTCTTTCTTCTCCTCTCTCTGGATGCCCTTCTGATCTCTCCTCTCTTTGGATGCCCTTCAGTCTTCTCCTCTCTGTGGATTCCCTTCTGTTCTCTCGTCTATCTGGAGGCCCTTATTTACTCTCTTCTCTCTGGATGCCCTTCTGTCATATCCTCTCTCGGGATGCCCTTATGTCTTCTCCTGTCTCCGGATGTTCTCTGTCCTAACCTCTCTGGATGCCCTTCTGTTCTCTTTTCTCTCTAGATGCCCTTCTGTTCTCTCCTATCTCTGGATGTCCTTCTGTCTTCTCCTCTCTCTGGATGCCCTTCTATTCTCTCCTCTCTCTGGATTCCCTTTTGCCCTCTCATATCTGTTTGCTCTTCTGTTCTCTTCTCTCTATGGATGCTCTCCTGTTCTCTCATCTTTCTGAATGCCTTTCTGTTCTCTCCTCTCTCTGGATGCCCTCTGTCTTCTCCCCTCTATGGATGCCCCTCTGTTCTCTTCTCTCTCTGAATGATCCTCTCTTTCCTCCACTCTCTAGATGCCCTTGTGTTCTATCCTCTTCTGGATGTTTTTCTGTCTTCTCCTCTCTCTGTATGCCATTCTGTCCTCCTGTCTCACTCGATGCCTTTCTGTATTCTCCTCTCTTTGGATGCCCTTCTGTTCTCTCCCCTGACTGCATGACCTTCTTTCTGATCCTCTCTCTGGATGCTCTTCTGTTCTCTCCTCTGTTGGGAAGCCCTTCAGTCCTCTCCTTTCTCTTGATGCCCTTCGGTCTTCTCCTCTCTGTGCATGCCCTTCTGTTCTCTAATCTATCAGGATGACCTTCTTCCTGCTCCTCTCTCTTGATGCGCTTCTGTTCTCTCCTCTCTCTGGATGACCTTCTGTTTTCTCCTCTATCCAGATGCCCTTCTGTCTTCTCCTCTCTCTGGATGCCCTTCTGTTCTTTTCTCTCTCTGGATGCCCTTCTGTCCTCTCCTCTCTCTGGATGCCCTTCTGTCTTCCAGTCTCTCTTGATGCCCTTCTGAACTCTCCTCTCTCCGGATGCTCTTCTGTTATTTCCTCTCTCTGGATGCCCTTCAGTTTTTACCTCTCTATGGATGCCCTCCTGTCTTCTCCTCTCTCTACATGCCCTTCTGTTCTCTCAGCTCTCTAGATTCCCTTCATTCCTCTCATCTCTCTGGATGCCACTCTGTTCTCTTTGCTCTATGGTTGCTCTTCTGTTCTCTCATCTGTCTAGATTCTCTTCTGTCCTCTCATCCCTCAGGATGCCCTTCTGTTCCCTTCTCTCTCTGGATGATCTTCTGATCACTCATTTCTGTGGATGCCCTTTTGTTTACTCCTATCTCTGGAAGATCTTCTGTTCTCTCATCTCTCTGGATGCCCCTGTGTCCTCTTTTCTCTCTGGATGCTCTTCTGTTCTCTCATGTCTCTGGATGCCCTTGTGTCCCCTCCTCTCCCTGGATACTCTTCTGTCTTCGCCTTTCTCTGGATGCCCTCTTGTCCTCTACTCTCTCTGGATGCCTTTCTGTTCTCTCCTCACTACAGATGCCCTTCTGTCTTCTCTCTTTGCATGTCCTGTTTTCCCCTCTATATGGATGCCCTTCTGTGTTCTCCTCTCTGTACATGCCTTTTTGTTCTCTCCTCTCGCTAGATTCACTTCTGTCCTCTCATATCTCTGGAAGCCCTTCTGTTCTCTCCTTTCTCTTGATGCCCTTCTGTCTTTTTGTCTCTCGTGATGACCGTCTGTTGTCTCCTCTCTCTGGATGACCTTCTGTTCTCTCCTCTATCCAGATGCCTTCTGTCTTATCCTCTCTCTGGATGCCCTTCTGTCCTTTCCTGTCTCTTGATGCCCTTCTGTCCTCTCCTCTCTCTGGATGCCCTTCTGTCTAGCACTCTTTCTGGATGCCCTTCTGATTTCTCCACTCTCTGCATGCCCTTCTGTACAGTCTTCACTCTGGATGTCCTTCTGTCTTCTTTTTTCTCTGGAAGCCCTTCAGTTTTCACATATTTATGGATGTCCTTCTGTTCCGCGCACCTCCCAAGTCCCTTTTCGCCCACAAATAAGGACGCGAGAGCCAATAATCGGGTATTACTGCAAACGAGGATTTACTTCTTGTAATGGTAAAGTGGAAAGACGGAAAAGGCCGGAAGAGGCACCGCTTAAATACGCCCTAGAGTGACGTGTTCACTTCTGATTGACTGTTCACTCATCACCCAATGTTACGCCTCGTGATTGGCCAATGACTTGGCGGGCTTTTCTGCCTTTGCAGCTGCGCAGTTAATTGTTTACCAGTGGGAAGACACGAGGCCAGCACCATCTTGGAATGGAACCACTGACCACGGCTTCCTACATCTCTCCCTGTTTAAATTATTAATATGAAACAGCCTTTTGCCCATTAAGCACAGCACCAACTCAGTGAGAGAAAGCAGAGGCCTGATCCCCTCTACAAAATGAGATATTGTAATGGGTTTAATTCCCATACCCAATCTCAATGCCTTTTGATGGGGAAAGGGAGCCTCCACCCTGGGGCGCCACCAGGGGAGGTTTCTTTGGCATCAAACCTTTATGCAATCAGGCATACTTTCGGGAAATCTATCCACACTCGTGGAACATTCCCTGTCGAGTAACCACTCGCAAACACCTCTAAATGTTCAGGTACCGGTTATTCAGGCAAGGGCTGGCTGGACTAGACCTCTCATCAACCCAGTGCAATGGGCTGAACCCTTGGGGTGCATCGACTGAGGTTCTCAGTCATCGGCTACTTTCTCAGCCTAGATAGTCAAATTTCAGGGAGAGATGCATGCTCCAAGGCTGCGAGTGCTTGGCCTAAAACGGCCTTGTCATGTTTTTGTTGGGCTCTGAGCTTACAGACCAACCATACATGAACACTAATCCACAACATAGGGCTGCATCAAACAGGCCTACCCCCACTCTTAAGAAAGAAAGAAAGAGGCAGAAGAAATTTAAGAAGTAAAATCTCCAGGGGTAACGAGATCCATCTGTGCTCCGTCAAGGCTCAAAATCCGCATCTGCAATTGGTGTTGCACCTGGTCCAACTCCCCATTCCACTTTCCTTTTAAATAAGCAGAAAGATTATGGCTTTGAATAAATGTATCATTCACAAATCTCAGAGGTGTAATACCTAGATGTGGGGTTGCTGACACACAGCTTATCTGAACCACATCCGTGAGCTGCTCCATATGGGCTTGGAGCAAATCCACTCTCTGATTGACCAACAGGATGCCTGAAACGCATCCACTTTCTGTGGGATGGTCAAAGCCTCAGAGGTCTTTTCTGAAATTTGATTAACAACAGTAGCTGTTGTAACTTTATTAACCATGTCTGTGTCAACTGTCACAGCTGTAGTTGTAGGGATGGTAATAGCAGCGATAAGGGCTGCAGTTATATCAAAATCTCTCTTCTGTCAGAATAAAATCAAGGTCCCAGACGTCTGAACGGGGATAGGGATCAGAGTGGTATACTGGCTATCAGGCCTGCTTATAGAAAAAGCAGACCAGCACTGGGACATAAATCGAGTTACATTGGTACAAGTTAGCAGAAGCAATGCCTTTTAAGAAGGCAAGGGCATAGGTTTTGGAGAAGCAGATAGGATAGCGATCTAAATTCACTATATATACTAGGAACCTGATTTAGGAGAGTCCAAATGGGAACTGAGAGTGTCTGCAGATGAATCCTTTGGGGGGTCTTTTTCAGGAACCACGAGTCGCCGCGTCAGTCGCTCTGGCAGCCAAAATGGATTGTCTTCTTCCTGTGGAAAAACACAAACCACTCCCAGGGATCTTATTAAAATAGGATCCGGGCCTTTCCATTGACCAGTCAAAACATCTTTCCATTTTATCATTTCTTTTGGCCTAGTTGGTTCCAGGCAATGGTGATCAGCTGCTGTATTGCCCTGACTGTCCAAATTCAGAAAGTTGAGGGTAAAAAGTGCCAGAGAAACAGTAGCTCGTGGCACCATGGGCAGAGCTTTCTCAACTTCTCCTTTTTGTTTTATCAAATAAGTTTTAAGGGTACGATGAGCACGCTCAATGATGCCCTGTCCCTGAGGGTTGTAAGGAAGACCAGTCAGGTGTGTCACCTCCATATGGCGACAAAATTGTTGAAATTTTTGAGAAGTGTAGGCTGGCCCATTGTGAGTTTTAAGGATTTTAGGCTTTCCCCAGGCACTCCAAGCCTCGAGGCAATGTTGAATAACATGGGCCGCCTATTCTCTGGTCAATGGGGAGGCAAACATAACTCCAGAACAGGTATCAATAGAGACATGCAAATATTGTAATTTACCAAAGGATGGGATGTGAGTAACATCCATTTGCCAGATTTGTAATGGCCTAATTCCCCGAGGGTTAATTCCGGTATGGGGAACAGGTAGGAATTGACAGCAGTTTTGGCATTGAGTCACGATATCTCTGGCCTCCCTTCTAGAGATGTTTAAATCGACATCGTAATGTCTCAGCTGTCACATGAAATCTTTTGTGAAAAGCTTTAGCCAATTCTAATTTTGGCGAAAGGGCAATTGCAATCAACCTTGTGGCTCGATCTGCCAGGTCATTTCCACGGGACATAGGTCCCGGTAAGCCTGAGTGAGCCCTAATATGAGTTATAAAGACAGGGAATCTTCGCTTAGCCAGGGTAAGCTGGATCTTTTGAAAAACTTCTACAAGTCTGCTAGATGTCTTAATTAACCCAGCAACTTCTAATGCTTTTACTGCATTAACCACATAGAAGGAATCTGAAACAATATTTAAGGGACCTGGAAAGATTTCCAGAACCTCTGACACCACTAAGCATTCCACAATTTGAGGTGAGGTTTCACAATATTGTTTGGATGTAACCTTATCATTAACCACATAGGCACCCACTCCTGTTTTTGACCTATTCGTATAAACTACCATTCCATCTGGGAGTGGCTCCTGAGACACAATATATGGAAATATGATAGCTTTAGTTAAGGCAAATTGTAAGATGGGATGCTTAGGATAATGATTATCTATTTGACCATTGAAGGAAGTAACCAGCACTGCCCAAACATCAGAGGTCGCCGTTAATATTTGGACTTGATGGGTAGTATAAGGCACTATCAAAACTTTAGGCTCCCTTCCAAAATGAGTAATGGCTGCTTTTAGTCCATGAAGGGCAATTTGAGCTACTGTATCTGGATACCTTTCAATGATCTTTGCGGGAGAAGCATTGGGATGAACCCATAACAAGGGCCCTTCCTGCCATAATACAGCAGTTGGTAAGTGTCTAGTTTTAAGAACACATAAGTCAAAAGTTTTGGTTTCATCTATGCGTTTCAACTGGGCATCTTGTAAAGTGTATTCTACTACTTGCAGAGCACTGCTCGAAGCTGGTGTTAAGGCCCTCGGTGAGGAAATATGAGCATCCCCTTCCAAAATATCAAATAAAGGTTTCAGCTCAGCTGAGGGAATTTTTAAAAATGGTCTTAACCAATTTATATCACCTAATAATTTCTGAAAATCATTCAAAGTATGTAAATGGTCTCTATGAATCTCCAATTTCTGAGGAATTATCTTTTCTGGATAGATAACTGTCCCTAAAATGGAACCAATTTCTGAAAATTGAACTTTCTCAGTAGCAACATGTAGACCCCACTGTTCCAAGGTGTTTAATAATAAGGGGTATAAGGTCTGTAAAGTACTTAAATCCTTATGACACATAATAATGTCATCTGTGTAATGGGCCAGCAGCAGCGAAGGAAATTGTTTCTTAATTGGCTCGAGGGCCATTTGCACATACAGCTGACATATAGTGGGGCTGTTGGCCATGCCCTGAGGCAGAACTTTCCACTGATATCTCTTATCAGGTTCAAAACGATTAATCGTAGGTAGTGTAAATGCAAATCTTGGTCTATCTTGTGGACACAAAGGAATAGAGAAAAAACAATCTTTAATATCTATAATTATAATTCTCCACTGCTTAGGCAAGGCAGAGAGTAAAGGCAAGCCTCATTGCACAGAGCCAAATAGTTGCATCTGTGCATTGATGGCTCTTAAATCATGTAAAAGCCTCCACTTTCTGGATTTCTTCTTAATAACACATATGGGTGTATTCCAGGGAGAGGTAGAAGGTTCTAAATGACCGAGCTGCACTTGTTCTTTAATTAGTTTTGTAGCAGCTTCCAATTTTTCAGAGGACAGGGGCCACTGAGGATCCCACACAGCCTGCCCTCTGAGCCAGGGTATGGGCATAGAACCCCCAGTGGCAACTAGGAAAAACCCAGGCCTTTTCTTCCTGTGTTTGATTCTTGTGAGACAGGATCTAACCTTCCTTGTTTATTCCTGCCAAGACCCTTCCCTTCTTTAAATCCCATGCTCTTCATAATGTTTATAGCTTGTGGGGAGTATTCACTAGTCAGAACTAGCCCTAGGCCCTGTAAAATGTCCCTTCCCCAGAGATTGACAGGGAGAGGAAGCACATAAGGTATAAAACTTCCTGTTTGACCCTCTGGTGCCTGCCAAGTCAACGAGCGAGAACTGACTGCAGGACTGGCCTCGTATGCCAATCCTTGTAGGGAGTGGGACGATCTCTTTACAGGCCATGCCTTAGGCCACCAATTAGAAGAAATAATATTTTTATCCACTCCTGAGTCCAGAATTCCAGTAAAGTTCTTCCCCTCTATTGCTAACTGTAAGGTGGGTCTAGTTTTAAAATCAACCACCAGATGAGCGAAGTCAGTTCTTGAGGAACCAAGCCCTTGAGTACCTCTAAGCTTCTCAGTGGATGGAAAACAATCATGTAAGCTTGGAAGAACAACCAATTGAGCAATCCTGTCCCCAGGGAGATGGAGAATACACCTTGTGGGCTAGAACAGAGAACTTGAAGTTCTCCGGTATAATCCTCATCTATTACACCGGGGTGTACCATGACCCCTTTTAAGGTAAGAGAGGATCGGCCTAAAATAAGGCCAACATTTCTCTCTGGCAGGGGGCCTCTATAATCAACCGGGATTGGCTGCATCTCCATATGTGGCATTAGTAAGACTCGGGAGGTGGAGCGGAGGTCCACTCCTGCAGAAACCCTTCTGGCTCTGCAGTGAAAAGAGTCCCTGAGTGTTCTTCAGTGTCCCATATCTTTTGGGGCCCTGGGATCTTGGGCCCGCATATCTGTTTTTTGAAAAATTTTCTTCCTTAATGGCTGAGAGATTTGGAGGGAGGATCTGACCTCTTATATCCCTAACAGAGCGGCAATCCCGAGCCAGATGATTGCCCTTTCCGCACCTAGTGCACAGCTTTGATGGTATTTGATTATTTGGGCACTCTTTCTTCATATGTCCCGCCTTCCCACAGGCATAGCATCGGGCCATATGTTTTGAAGGGAATTTTCCACGATTCTGACCCTTAAGCAGCACTGCCGCCATTTCTAAGTTAGCCGCTGCGAGTCAGGCATTAGTAAGGGGACCTCCCAAGCCATGGCAGACTCTTAACCAATCTTGTAGCCCCTTAGCTCTCCGAGGAGCAATGGATGCATGGCATTCAGCTGTGGCATTTTCAAAGATCATCTGTTCTATCAATGGCATCGCCTGCTCTCGTTCCCCAAAGATTCTACCTGCTGCCTTGGTCATTCAAGCCACAAAGTCAGAGAAAGACTCATTAGATGTCTGAATTATCTTGGACAAATAAAGGTTACTGCCTTCCTTCCTAGGGAGGGACTTCCATGCCTTTACTGCAGCTGATGCTATCTGTGCATAGACCTGCCAAGGATGAGCGGTCTGGTCATTCACGTGTACGCCAACTCCCACCAGCATGTCAAAAGTCCATAATTGTTGTCCCTCAGTATTTGCATTAATCCTAGCTTGTGCTTGCAATGTCTCATGCCGCAAGGCCTTCCACTCTAGGTATTGGCCCATATTGTTAAGTACCGCCTTCACTGTGTCCTGCCAGTCTCCTGGCGTCATAGCAGCTGTACCTAACCTCTCCACTTGGGCTACAGTAAAATTAGCTCCAATTCCATATGTACGCACTGCCTCAGCTAATTCTTTGACCTGTTTATAGTCTATGGGGGCATGAACTCGGGCACCTTCTGCTGTTTCAAAGACCGAAAATGTGAGCTGTAGCTGTCTCCAAACTCCTGGACTGAGAAATTAATTAGGGGCATTGCCTGAGGCATAGGCTGGAGGCAAGGGTGGGGCTGAGGAATTCAAAGTCTTTCTTAGTCTTATCTCAGAACCACTACCCTTTGTATAGACAGCTGCTTCCTGCCCCAGACTCTCTTCATCTCCTTGCATTAGGTCATCCTCAGAGCTGCTAAGGTTTATGGAAGCAGGCTCCTTGATTGAGTGCTGGGGGCTCCCCACGAACTCCCGTTTCTCTTCACCAGCCAGTGAAGGTTTCTTAGCTTTAATAGGCCCTGCAGTGTCCTCTATTCCTCCTGAATATTCTTTCCTATAACTAGACTTCCTTGTCTGTTTCTCTTTTCCAAGCCCTATGGCTGGATGCCGGCTACCACACCCTGGTTCTGATAGCTTGGAGCAGACCTTTTTTGAAACCTTTTGACTTGCCCTACTAGCTGTGCTTCAGGCTGGATCCTCACAACACAAGTAGACTAAAAGCAAAAACCACAAGAGCAAGAGGCCAGCTGCAGCAGCAGCAGCAGTGAATGAAAATTCGGTCACAACGAAGGTTTCCACCCCAAGCATACCTTCCAGAGATGTACCTCGACTCCCACTGTTTGTTAACCCGCCCCAAAACTTGGGTGGTCTTCCGCAGCGCCTTGAAATTCCCGGGTTTCAGCACCAGATGTTCCCTGCACCTCCCAAGTCCCTTTTCGCCTGCGAATAAGGATGCGAGATGCAATAGTCGGGTATTACTGCAAACGAGGATTTACTTCTTGTAACGGTAAAGCGGAAAGACAGAAAAGGCCAGAAGCGGCACCGCTTAAATACGCCCTAGAGTGACGTGTTCACTTCTGATTGACTGTTCACTCATCACCCAATATTACACCTCAGGATTGGCCAGTGACTTGGCGGGCTTTTCTGCCTTTGCAGCTGTGCAGTTAATTGTTTCCAAGTGGGAAGACGGGGAGGCCAGCACCATCTTGGAATGGAACCACTGACCACGGCTTCCTACACCCTTCTGACTTCTCCTCCCTCTACATGCCTTTCTGTCCTCGCATCTCTCTGGATGCCCTTCTGTCTTCTCCTCTATCTGGATGACCTTCTGTCCCCTTTTGTCTCTGGATGCACTTCTTTCTTTTCATCACTATGGATGAACTTCTGTTGTCTCCTCTCTCTGGATGACCTTCTGCCTCATCATCTCTCTAGATGCCCTACTGTTCTATTCTTTCTCTCCATTCTATTCTGTACTCTCATCCCTCTAGTTGATCTTCTGGTCGCTCATCTCTGTGGATGTCCTTCTGTTCTCTCCTCTCTCTGGAAGATCTTCAGTTCTCTCATATCTCTGGATGACCTTGGGTCCTCTCCTCTGTCTAAATGCTCTTCTGTTCTCTCATCTCTCTGCCCTTCTGTCTTCTCCTCTCTCTACATGCCTTTCTGTTCTCTCCACTCTCTGGATGCACTTCTGTCCTTTCCTCTATTTTTATGCCTTTATGTCCTCTTTTCCCTCTGGATGACCTTCTGTCTTCTCCTCTCTCTGGATGCCCTTCTTTTCTATTCTCTCTGGATGCCCTTCTGTAATTTCCTCTCTCACTTGAAGCCTTCTGTCTTCTCCTCTCTCTGGATGCACTTCTGTCTTCTCCCCACTCTGGATGCCCTTTGTCCTCTCCTCTCTCTGGATGTCCTTCTGTTCTCTCCTCTCGTGGATGCCCTTCTGTCCTCTTCTCTCTCTGGATTCCCTTCTGTCCTCTAATATCTCTCTTTGTCTTTCTGTTCTCGTCTCTCTATGGAGGCTCTCCTGTACTCTCAACTCTCTGGATGCCCTTCTGTTCTCTCCTCTCTCTGGATGCCCTTCTGTCTTCTCCTCTCTCTGGATGCCCTTCTGTCTTCTCTTCTCTCTGGATGCCCTTCTTTTCTCTTCTCTTTGGATGCCCTTCTGTCCTCTCCTCTCTCTGAATGCTCTTCTATCTTTTCGTCAATCTGGATGACCTTCTGTTGTCTCCTCTTTCTGGATTACCTTCTGTTCCTCCTCTTTCTGGATGCCCTTCTGTTTTCTCCTCTCTCTGCATGCCCTTCTGTCTTCTACTCTCTCTGTATTCCCTTCTGTCCTCTAATCTTTCTGGTTGCTTTTCTGTTTTCTTCTCTCTATAAAAGCTCTCCTGTACTCTCATCACTCTGGATGCCCTTCTCTATGGATGACCTTCTGTACTCTCCTATCTCTGAATGCCCTTCTGCCTTCTCCTCTCTCTGGATGCTCTTCTGTTCTATCCTCTATCCAGATGCACATCTGTCCTCTCCTCTCTCTTTATGCCCTTCTGTTTTCTTCACTCTCTGGAAGCCCTTCTGTTCTCTCCTCTCTATGTAGGCCATTCTGTCCTCTCCTCTCTCTGGATGCGCTTCGGTCTTCTCCTTTCTCTGGATGCCCTTCTGTCTTTTTGTCATTCTGGATGACATTCTTTTATCTCCTCTTTCTGGATTACCTTCTGTTCTCTCCTCTTTCCAGATGCCCTTCTGTTTTCTCCTCTCTCTGAATGCCCTTCTGTCCTCTCCTCTCTCTACATGCCCTTCTGTTCTCTCAGCTCTCTAGATTCCCTTCATTCCTCTAATCTCTCTGGATGCCACTCTGTACTCTTCTCTTTATGGATGCTCTTCTGTTCACTCATCTCTCTAGATTCTCTTCTGTCCTATCATCCCTCAGGATGCCCGTCTGTCCCCTTCTCTCTCTGGATGATCTTCTGATCGCTCATTTCTGAGGATGCCCTTCTGTTTACTCCTCTCTCTGGAACATCTTCTGTTCTCTCATCTCTCTGGATGGCCTTGTGTCCTCTCCTCTGTCTGAATGTTCTTCTGTTCTCTCATCTCTCTGGATGCCCTTGTGTGCCCTCCTCTTTTTGGATGCCATTCTGTCCTCTTTTTTCTCTGGATGCCCTTCTATTTTATGCTCTCTATGGATGCTCCTCTGTTCTCTTATCTCTATTGATGCCCTACTGCCCTCTCCTCTCTCTGGATGTCCTTCTGTATTCTCCTCTTTCCCTATGCCCTTCTGTTCTCTCAATTCTCTCGATGCCCTTCAGTTTTCTCCTCTCTCAGGATGCCCGACAATTTTCTCCTCACTCTGGATATCCTTCTGTCTTCTCATCTCTCTAGATGCCCTTCTGTTCTCTCCTCTCACTGGATGCCCTTCTGTTTTCTACTCTCTCTGGATGCCCTTCTGTTCTCCTTTCCGGATGCCTTTCTGTCCAATCCTTTCTCTGGATGCCCTTCTGTATTTTCATCTCTTTGGATGAACTTCTGTTCTCTCCTCTATCTGGATGCCCTTCTGTCCTCTCCTCTCTCTGGATTTTTTCCTGTCCTCTCATATCTCTTGTTGCCCTTCTGTTCTCTTTTCTCTCTAGATTATCTTCTGTTCTCTCAGTTCTCTGGATGCCCTTCTGTTCTCTCCTCTTTCTGGATGCCCTTCTATTCTCTCCTCTCTTTGGATTCCCTTCTGTCTGCTCCTCTATCTGGATGCCCTATAGCTCTCTCCTCTCTCTGAATGCCCTTCTGTCTTCACCTCTTTCTGGATTCACTTCTGTGCTCCCCTCTCTCTGGATGCCTTTCTGCTCACTCATCTCACTGGATGCCCTTTGTCTTCTCCTTTCTCTGGATACCCTTCTGTCTTCTCTGCTCTCTGGATACCATTCTATTCTGTACTCTCTCAGGATGCTCTTCTGTCTTCTCTACTCTCTGGATGCCCGTATATTCTGTCCTTTCTGTGGATGCCCTTCTGACCTCTCCTTCCCATGGATGCCCTATTGTTCTCTCCTCTCTCTGGAAGCCCTTCTGTCCTCTCCTCTCTCTGGATGCCATTCTGTCCTGTCCTATCTCTGGCTGGCTTTCTGTTCTCTCCTCTCTCTGCATCCCATCTGTACTCTCCTCTCTCTGGATGCCCTTCTGTCCTCTCCTCTCTCAAGTTGCCCTTCTGTCCTCTCCTCTCTCTGGATGCCCTACTGTTTTCTCCTCTCTCTGGATTCTCTTCTTGTCTTCTCCTCTCTCTGGATGCTCTTCTCTTCTTCTTCTCTTCTCTCTCAAGATCCCTTGTGTCCTCTATTCTCTTCTGTTCTCTCTCAAGATCCCTTGTGTCCTCTATTCTCTCTGGATACCCTTCTGTTCTCTGGTAACTCTGGATTCCCTTTTCTGTTCTCCTCTGTCTTGATGCCCTTCTGTCCTCTCCTCTCTCTGGATGCCCTTCTGTCTTCTCCTCTCTGCCTATGACCTTCTGTTCTCTCCATTCTCTCGATGCACTTCAGATTCTCCTCTCTCTGGATGCCCGACAATTTTCTCCTCACTCTGGATATACTTCTGTCTTCTCCTCTCTAGATGCCCTTCTGTTCTCTCCTAACTCTGTATTCCCTTCTTTACTCCTTCTCTCTGGATGCCCTTCTGTCTTCTTCTCTCTCTTGAAGCCCTTCTGTCCTCTCCTCTCTCCAGATGCCCTTCAGTTATCTCCTCTCTCTGGGTGCCCTTCTGTCCTCTCTTCTCTTTGGATGCTCTTATGTTGTCTCCTCACTCTCGATGCTCTTCTGCTCTTCCCAATCTGTGAATGCCTGTTGTCCTCTCCTCTCTCTACATGCCTTTCTGTTCTCTCCTCTCTCTGGATACACTTGTGTCCTCTCCTCTCTTTTTATGCCCTTCTGTTCTCTCCTCCATCTGGATTACCTTCTGTTCTCTCATTTCCCTGGATTTACTTCTGTCTTCTCTCTCTGGATGAACTTCTGATCTCTCCTCTCTCTAGATGCTCTTTTGTCTTCTCTTCACTCTGGGTGCCCTTCTGTTCGC
The DNA here is from genome assembly GCF_011762505.2 of Arvicanthis niloticus. NCBI lineage: Eukaryota > Metazoa > Chordata > Mammalia > Rodentia > Muridae > Arvicanthis > Arvicanthis niloticus. Next base: position 120,532 of record NW_023045575.1, on the reverse strand, counting down.
TCCTCTCTATGGATGCCCTTCTGTCCTCCCCTCTCTCTGGATTCCCTACTGTCCTCTCCTTTCTCTGGATTTCCTTTTGTCCGCTTGTACTGCTGGTTTTCCTTCTGTTCTTTTCTCTCTGTAGATTCTCTTCTGTCCTCTAATCTCTCTGGATGTCCTTCTGTCTTCTTCTTTCTCTTGAAGCCCTTCTGTCCTCTCCTCTCTCCAGATGCCCTTCGTTTATCTCCTATCTGTGGGTGTCCTTCTGTCCTCTCTTCTCTTTGGATGCCCTTCTCTCCTCTCCTCTCTCTGGATGCACTTCTGTTTTCACCTCTCTATGGATGCCCTTCTCTCTTATCCTCTCTCTGAATGCCCTTCTGTTCTCTCCTCTCACTGGATGCCCTTCTATCTTCTCTATTCTCTGGATGCCCTTCTGTCTTCTCTGCTCTCTGGATACCGTTCTATTCTGTACTCTCTCTGAATGCCCTTCTGTATTCTCTACTCTCTGGATGCCCATTTGTTCTCCTCTCTCTGTGGATGCCCTTCTGGACTCTTCTCTCCATGGATGCCCTTCTGCTCTATCCTCTCTCTTGATACCCTTCTGTCTTCTCCTCTCTCTGGATGGCTTTCTGTTCTCTCCTCTCTTGATCCCTTCTGTACTCTCCTCTCTCTGGATGCCCTTCTGTCCTCTCCTCTCTCTGAATGCCCTTCTGTCCACTCCTCTCTCTGGATGCCCTTCTGTTCTCTCCTCTCTTTGGCTTTCCTTCTGTCTTCTAAACTCTATGGATGCCCTAATGCTCTCTCCTCTCTCTGAATGCCCTTCTGTCTTCTCCTCTCTCTGGATTCACTTCTGTTCTATGCTCTCTCTGCATGCCCTTCTGTCCTCTTCTCTCTCTGGATGCCTATCTGTTCTCTCTCTCTCCAGATGCCTGTCCGTTCTCTCCTCTCTCTGATGCACTTTTGTTCTTTCTTCTCTCTGGATGCCCTTCTATCCTCTCCTCACTCTGGATGCCCTTCTGTTCTCTCCTTTTTCTGGATGCCCTTCTGTTCTCTCCTCTCTCTGTATGCTTTTCTATACTCTACTCCCTCTGGATGCCCTTTTGTCTTCCCTCTCTCTGGATGCCCTTTTGTTCTCCTCTCCATATACCTTTCTGTCCTATCCTCTCTCTGAACGCCCTACTGTATTCTCATCTCTCTTGATGACCTTCTGGTCTCTCCTCTATCTTGATGCCCTTCTGTCTTCTCCTCTCTCAGGATGTCCTTCTGTTGTCTCCTTTCTCTGGATGCCTTTGTGTACTCTCCTCTCTCTGGATGCCCTTCTGTCTTCTCTTCTCTATGGATGCCCTTCTGTCCTCTCCTCTCCTTTGATGCCCTTCTGTTTTCTCCTCTAGTATGATGCTCTTCTATTCTCTCCTCTCCCTGAATGCCCTTCTGTCATCTACTGTCTCTGGATGCCCTTCTGTACTCACTTCTCTCTGGATGCCCTTCTGTACTCTACACGCTCTGGATGCCCTTCTGTCCTCTACTCTCTCTGAATTTTTTTTTCTGTACTCTCATATCTCTGGTTGCCCTTCTGTTCTCTTTTCACTCTAGATTATCTTCTGTTCTCTCATCTCACTGCATGCCCTTCTGTTCCCTCCTCTTTATGGATGCCCTTCTATTCTCTCCTCTCTTTGGATTCCCTTCTGTCTTCTCCACTTTCTGGATGCCCTAATGCTCTCTCCTCTCTCTGAATGCACTTCGGTCTTGTCCTCTATCTGGATGCCTTTCTGTCCTCTTCTATCTCTGGATGCCTTTCTGTCCTCTCATCTCTTTAGATGTCCTTCTGTCCTCTCCTCTCTCTTGATGCCTTTCTGTTTTCTACTCACACTGGTTGCCCTTTTGTCTTCTCCTTTCTCTTGATGCCCTTCTGTCTTCTTTGCTCTCTGGATGCCTGTCTTTTCTCTCCTCTCTGTGGATGCCCTTCTGACCTCACCTCTCCACGGATGCCCTTCTGTTCTCTCCTCTCTCTGGATGCCCTTCTGTGCTCTCCTCTCTCTAGATGACCTTCTGTCCAAACTTCTCTCTGGATGCCCTTTGGTCCTCTCCTCACTCTGGATGCCCTACTGTTCTCTCCTCTCTCTGGATTCCTTTTTGTCTTCTCCTCTCTCTGGATGCGCTTCTCTTCTCTCCTCTATCAAGATACACTTGTGTCCTCTATTCTCTCTGGATATCCTTCTGTTCTCTCATCTCTCTGGATTCCCTTTTGTGCTCTCCTCTCTCTTGATGCCCTTCTGTCCTCTCCTCTCTCTTGATGCCCTTCTGTGTTCTCCTCTTTCCCTATGCCCTTCTGTTTACTCAATTCTCTCGATGCCCTTCAGTCTTCTCCTCTCTTTGTATGCCCGACAATTTTCTCCTCACTCTGGATATCCTTCTGTCTTCTCCTCTCTCTGGATGCCCTTCTGTTCTCTCCTCTTTCTGGAAGCCATTCTGTTCTCTCCTCTCTCTGTATGATTTTCTATACTCTACTCTCTCTGGATGCCCTTCTGGATTCCTTTTTGTTCTCCTCTCTGGTTGCCTTTCTGTCCTATCCTCTCTCTGGATGACCTTCTGTATTCTCTTCTCTATGGATGCCCTTGTGTCCTCTCCTCTCTCTGGATGCCCTTCTGTCTTCTCTTCTCTATGGATGCCCTTCTGTCCTCTCCTCTCCTTTTATGTCTTTCTGTTTTCTACTCTCGTCTGATGGTCTTCCATTCTCTCCTCTCTGTGGATGCCCTTTTGTATTCTCCTCTATCTGGATGCCATTCTGGTCTCTCCTCTCTCTGGATGCCCTTCTGTACTCACCTCTCTGTGGATACCCTTCTGTACCCTCCACGCTCTGGATGCCCTTCTGTCCTCTGCTCTCTCTGAATATTTTTCTGTCCTCTCATATCTCTGGTTGCACTTCTGTTCTCTCTTCTTTATGGATGCCCTTCTATTTTCTCCTCTCTTTGGATTCCCTTCTGTCTTCTCTTCTCTCTGGATGTCCTAATGCTCTCTCATCTCTCTGAATGCACTTTGGTATTCTCCTCTCTCTGGATTCACTTCTGTTCTCTCCTCTCTCTGGATGCCCGTATGTTCTCTCCTCTCTGTGGATGCCCTTCTGTCCCCTCCTCTTTACGGAAGCCCATCTGTTCTCTCCTCTCTCTGGATGCCCTTCTGTCCTCTCCTGTCACTGGATGGCTTTCTGTTCTCTCCTCTCTCTGGATCCCTTGTGTATTCTCCTCTCTCTGGATGCCCTTCTGTCTTCTCTGCTCTCTGGATGCCCGTATGTTCTCTCCTCTCTGTGGATGCCCTTCTGTCTCCTCCTCTTTATGGAAGCCCTTCTCTTCTCTCCTCTCTCTGGATGCCCTTCTGTCCTCTCCTCTCTCTGGATGGCTTTCTGTTCTCTCCTCCCTCTGGATCTCTTCTGTCTCTCCTCTCTCTGGATGACCTTCTGTCCTCTCCTCTCTCTGGATTCCCTTCTGTCCTCTCCTCACTCTGGATGCAATACTGTTCTCTCCTCTCTTTGGATTCCCTTTTTGTCTTCACCTCTCTCTGGATGCGCTTCTCATCTCTCCTCTCTCAAGATGCCCTTGTGTCCTCTATTCGCTCTGGATATCCTTCTGTTCTCTCGTCTCTCTGGATTCCATTTGTGCTCTCCTCTCTCTGGATGCCCTTCTGTCTTCTCCTTTCTCTGGATGCCCTTCTGTCTTCTCCTCTCTCCCTATGCCCTTCTGTTCTCTAGATTCTCTCAATGCCCTTCAGTCTTCTCCTCTCACTGGATGCCCTTCTGTTCTCTCCTCTCTCCAGATGCCCTTCTGTCCTCTCCTCTCTCTGGATGCCCTACTGTTCTCTCATCTCTCTGGATTTTTTCTGTCCTCTCATATCTCTGGTTGCCTTTCTGTTCTCTTCTCTCTCTAGATTCTCTTCTGTACTCTAATCTCTCTGGATGCCCTTCTGTCTTCTCTCTCTGGAAGCCCTTCTTTTCTCTCCACTCTTTGGATGCTCTCATGTTGTCTCCTCACTCTCGATTCACTTCTGTTCTTCCCAATCTGTGAATGCCCTTCTGTCCTCTCCTCTCTCTACATGCCTTTATGTTCTCTCCTCTCTCTGGATGCACTTGTGTACTCTCCTCTCTTTTCATGCCCTTCTATTCTCTCCTCCATCTGGATTCCCTTCTGTCCTGTCACCTCCCTGGATGTCCTTCTGTCTTCTACTCTCTCTGGATGACCTTCTGATCTCTCTTCTCTCAAGATGATCTTCTGTCAAGTCATCTTTCTGGATGCCCTTCTGTCTTTTCCTCTGTCTGCATACTCTTCTGTGTTCACATATCTATGGATGCCCTTATGTCTTCTCCTATCTCTACATGCCTTTCTGTCCCCCCATCACTCTGGATGCACTTCTGTATTCTCCTCTCTCTGGATGCCCTTCTGCTCTCTTCTCTTTGGATGCCCTTCTGTCCTGTCCTCTCTATGGATGCCCTTCTGTATTTTCATCTCTCTGGATGACCTTCTGTTGTCTCATCCCACTGGATGTCCTTCTGTTCTCTCCTCTTTCCTGATGCCCTTCTGTCTTCTCCTCTCTCTGGATGTCCTTATTTTCTTTCCTCTCTCTGGATGCCATTCAGTCCTCTCCTCTCCTTGGATGCCCTTCTGTCTCCTCATCACTTTGGATGCCCTTCTGTTCTCTCCTTTCTCTAGATTCTCTTCTGTCCTCTCATCCCTCAGGATGACCTTCTGTTCCCTTCTCTCTCTTGATACCTTTCTGTCCTCTCCACACTGTGGATGCCCTTCTGTCCTCTCCTTTCTCTGGATGGCTTTCGGTTCTCTCCTCTCTCTGGATCCCTTCTATACTCTCCTCTCTCTGGCTCCCTTCTGTACTGTCGTCTCTCTGGATGCCCTTCTGTCTCTCCTCTCATTGGATGCCCTTTTGTCTTCTCCTTTCTATGGATGCCCTTCTGTCTTCTCTGCTCTCTGGATACCATTCTATTCTCTACTCTCCCTGGATGCCCTTCTGTCTTCTCTGCTTTCGGGATGCCTGTCTGTTCTCTCCTCTCTGTGCATGCCCTTCAGACCTTTCCTCTCCATGGATGCCCTTCTGATCTCTCCTCTCTCTGGATGCTCTTCTGTCCTCTCCTCTCTCTGGTTGCCCTACTGTTCTCTCCTCTCTCTGACTTCCCTTTTGTCTTCTCCTCTCTCTGGATGCGCTGTTCTTCTCTCCTCTCTCAAGATGCCCTTGTGTCCTCTATTCTCTCTGGATATCCTGTTCTCTCGTCTCTCTGGATTCCCTTTTGGGCTCTCCTCTCTCTGGATACCCTTCTGTCCTCACCTCTCTCTGGATGCCCTACTGTTCTCTCCTCTCTCTGACTTTCCTTTTTGTCTTCTCCTCTCTCTGGATGCGCTGCACTTCTCTCCTCTCTCAAGATGCCCTAGTTTCCTCTATTCTCTCTGGATATCCTACTGTTCTCTCCTCTCTTTGGATGCCCTTTTGTCTTCTCCTTTCTCTGATTGCACTTCTGTCTTTTCTGCTCTCTGAATACCGTTCTATACTGTGGATGCCCTTCTGTCTTCTCCTCTCTCTGGATGCCTTTCTGTTCTCTTCTCTCTCTGGATGACCTTCTCTCCTCTCCTCTCTCTGGATGCCCTTGTGTCTTCTCCTCTCTCTGGATTCCCTTCTGTCTTCGCATCTCTATGGATGCCCTTCTATCATCTCCTCTCTTTTGGTGCCCTTCTGTTTTCTCCTCTCTTCCATTGCTCTTCTATTCTCTCCCCACTGAGGATGCCCTTCTGTATTCTCCTATCTCTGGATGCCTTTCTTTACTCTCCTCTCTCTGGATGCCCTTCTGTTCTCTCCTCTCATTGGATGCCGTTTTGTCTTCTCCTTTCTCTGGATGCCCTTTTGTCTTCTCTGCTCTCTGGATACCGTTCTATTCTCTACTCTCTCTGGATGCCCTTCTGTCTTCTCTGCTTTCTGGATGCCCGTCTGTTCTCTCCTCTCTGTGCATGTCCTTCAGACCTCTCCTCTCCATGGATGCCCTTCTGTTCTCTCCTCTCTTTGGATGCTCTTCTGTCCTCTACTCTCTCTGGATGCCCTTCTGTCCTCACCTCTCTCTGGATGCCCTACATTTCTATCCTCTCTCTGACTTCTCTTTTTGTCTTCTCCTCTCTCTGGATGTGCTGTGCTTCTCTGCTCTCTAAAGATGCCCTTGTGTCTTCTATTCTCTCTGGATATCCTTCTGTACTCTCGTCTCTCTGGATTCCCTTTTGTGCTCTCCTCTCTCTGGTTGCCCTTCTGTCCTCACCTCTCTCTGGATGCCCTACTGTTCTCTCTGTCTTCCCTTTTTATCTTCTCCTCTCTCTGGATACGCTGCGCTTCTCTCCTCTCTCAAGATGCCCTTGTGTCCTCTATTCTCTCTGGATATCCTACTGTTCTCTCCTCTCATTGGATGCCCCTTTGTCTTCTCCTTTCTCTGAATGCCCTTCTGTCTTCTCTGCTCTCTGGAAACCGTTATATTCTCTACTCTGGATGCACTTCTGTCTTCTCCTCTCTCTGGATGCCCTTCTGTTCCCTTCTCTCTCTGGATGATCTTTTGTTCTCTCCTCTCTCTGGATGCCCTTGTGTCCTATCTTCTCTCTGGATGCCCTTCTGTCTTCTCTTCTCTCTGGATGCTCTTCTGTCCTCTCCTCTCTTTTGATGTCCTTCTGTTTTCTCCTCTCGTCAGATGCTCTTCTATTCTCTCCTCTCTCTGGATGCCCTTCTGTATTCTCATCTCTCTGGATGACCTTCTTTACTCTCCTCTCTCAGGATGTCCTTCTGTTGTCTCCTTTCTCTGGATGTCCTTCTGTCCTTTCCTCTCTCTGATGCCCTACTGTCCTTTTCTCTCTCTGGATTTCCTTCTGTCCTCTCATATCTCTTGGTTCCCTTCTATTCTCTTCTGTTCTCTTCTCTTTCTAGATTCTCTTATGTCCTCTAATCTCTCTTGATGCCATTCTGTCTTCTTCTCTCTTTGGATGCCCTTCTGTCCTCTCCTCTCTCCAGATGCCCTTCTGTACTCTCCTCTCGTTGGATGCCCTTATGTTTTCTCCTCTGTCTCGATGCTCTTCTATTCTTCCGAATCTGTGGATGCCCTTCTGTTCTCTCCTTTCTGCATGCCTTTCTGTGCTTTCTTCTCTCTGGATGCACTTGTGTCCTCTCCTCTCTTTTTATGCCCTTCTGTTCTCTCCTCAGTCTGGATTCCCTTCTGTCCTCTCATCTCTCTGGATGTCCTTCTGTCTTCTCCTCTCTCTGGATGACCTTCTGATCTCTCCTCTCTCCGGATGCTCTTCTGTCTTCTCTTCACTCTGGATGCCCTTCTCTCTTCTCCTCTCTCTGGATACACTTCTGTTTTCACCTCTCTATGGATGCCCTTTTGTCTTCTCCTCTATCTGGATGCCCTTCTGTTCTCTACTCTCTTTGGATGCGCTTCTGTTTTCTCCTTTCTCTGGATGCCCTTTTGTCTTCTCTGCTCTCTGGATAAAATTCTAATCTCTATTCTCTCTGGATGCCCTTCTGTCTCTTCTGCTCTCTGGATCCCTGCCTGTTCTCTCCTCTCTGTGCATGCCCTTCTGACCTCTCGTCTCCAAGGATGCCTTTCTGTTCCCTCCTCTCTCTGGATGCTCTTCTGTCCTCTCCTCTCTCTGGATGCCCTTCTGTCTTCTCATTTCTTTGGATGCCCTTCTGTTCACTCCTCTCTCTGGATGCCTTTTTTCCTCTCCTCTCACTGGATACCCTTCTGTTTTTTCCTTTCTCTGTATGCCCTTCTGTACTCTCCTCTATCTGGATGCCCTTGGGTCCTCTTCTCTCTCTGGATGCCATTTGTGTCCTCTCATATCTCTGAATGCCCTTCTGTCTTCTCCTCTCTCTGGATGCCCTTCTGTTCTCTTCTCTCTCTGGATGATCTTCTGTTCTCTCATCTCTCAAGATGTCCTTGTGTCTTCTCCTCTCTCTGGATGGGCTTCTTTCTTCTCTTATCTATGGATGCCCTCTGTAATCTCCTCTCTTTTGATGCCCCTCTGTTTTCTTCTCTCGTCCAATGCTCTTCTATTCTCTCCTCTCTGTGGATGCCCTTCTGTATTCTCCTCTCTCTGGATGCCTTCTATCCTCTTTTCTCTCTGGATGCCCTTCTGTTTTCTCCTCTCTCTAGATTCCCTTCTTTCCTCTCATCTCTCTGTTTGCCCTTCTGTCCTCTCCTCTCTCTGGATGCACTACTGTAATCTCATATCTCTGGATCACCTTCTGTCTTCTCTTCTCTCTGGATGCCCTTCTGTCTTCTCCTCTCTCTGGATGCCCTTTTGAACTCCTCTTGCTCTGGTTGCCCTTTTGTCCTCTACACTCTTTAGATGGCCTTCTGTTCTCTCCTCTCTCGGGATGCCTTCTATCCTCTCCTCTCTCTGGATGCCCTTCTGTATCTCCTCTCTCTGGATGCTCTTCTGTTCTCTCATCTCTCTGTGTGCCCTTATGTACTCCCCTATCCCTGGATGCCCTTCTGCTCTCTCCTGTTTCTGAATGCCCTTCTGTCTTCTCCCCTCTCTGGATGCCCTTATGTTCTCTCCTCTCTCTGGATGCCCTTCTCTCTTGTCCTCTCTCTGGATGCCTTTCTGTCATCTTCTCTCTCTAGATGCCCTTCTCTTCTCTAATCTCTTCGGATGCCCGTCTGTTTTCTCCTCTGTCTGGATGCCCTTCTGTCTTGTCCTGTCTCTGAATGTCCTTCTGTCTTCAGCTCTCTCTGGATGAGCTTTTGTTCTCTCCTTTATCTGGATGCTCTTCTGTTCCCTCCTCTCTCCATATGCCATTCTGTTTTCCCCTTTCTAAGAATGCTTTTCTGTCCTCTTTTCTCTCTGGATTCCCTTTTGTCTTCTCTTCTCTCTGGATACCCTTCTGTCCTCACCTCTCTCTTGATGCCCTTCTGTTCTCTCCTCTCACTGAATGCCCTTCTTTACCCTTCTCTTTCTGGATGCCCTTCTGTCTTCTCCTTTATCCGGATGCCCTTCTGTCCTCAGCTCGCTCTGGATGCCCTTCTGTTCTCTCCTCACTCTGGATACCCTTCTGTTTTCTCCTCTCTCTGGATGCCCTTCTGTCCTCTCCTAGCTCTGTATGTCCTTCTGTTCCCTTTTCTCTCTGTATGATCTTCTGTTCTCTCATCTCTCTGGATGCCCTTCTGTTGTCTCCTCTCTCTGGATGCCCTTCTGTTTTGTCCTCGCTCTGGATGCCCTTTTGTCCTCCTTTCTCTCTCTAGATGCCCTTTTGTCCTCTCCACTCTTTAGATGCCCTTCTGTTTTCTCCACTCTCTAGATGCCCTTCTGTTTTTTTTCCTCTCTCTTGATGCCCTTCTGTTCTCTCCTCTCAATGGATACACTTCTGTCTTCTAATCTCTCTGGATGCTCTTCTTTCCTCTCCTCTCCTTGGATGCCCTTCTGTCCTCTCCTCTCTCTGGATGTTTTTCTGTTCTCTCCTTTCACAGGATGCCCTTCTGTTCTCTCCCCTCACTGGATGCCTTCTATCCTTTCCTCTCTCTGGATGCCCTTCTGTTTTCTCCTCTCTCTAGATTCCCTTCTTTACTCTCAACTCTCTGTTTGCCTTTATGTCCTCTCCTCTCGCTGGATGCACTTCTATAATCTCATATCTCTGGATCCCCTTCTGTCGTCTCTTCTCTCTGGATGCCCTTCTTTCTTCTCCTCTCACTGGATGCCCTTTTTGTCCTCCTCTCTCTCTGGTTGCCCTTTTGTCCTCTCCATTCTTTAGATGGCCTTCTGTTCTCTACCCTCACCAGATACCACTCTGTTCTCTCTTCTCTCGGGATGCCTTCTATCCTCTACTCTCTCTGGATGCCCTTCTGTATCTCCTCTCTCTGGATGCTCTTCTGTTCTCTCATCTCTCTGGGTGCCCTTATGTACTCCCCTATTCCTGGATGCCCTTCTGTACTCTCCTCTCTCTGGATGCCCTTCTCTCTTCTCCCCTCTCTGGATGCCCTTCTGTTCTCTCTTCTCTCTGGATGCCCTTCTTTCTTGTCCTCTCTCTGAATGCCCTCTGTAATCTCTTCTCTCTGGATGTCTTTCTCTTCTCTAATCTCTCCGGATGCCCTTCTGTTTTCTCCTCTCTCTGGATGCCCTTCTGTTTTCTCCTCTCTCTGGATGCCCTTCTGTCTTGTCCTGTCTCTGGATGCTCTTCTGTCTTCAGCTCTCTCTGGATGCCATTCTGTCCTCTCCTCTATCTGGATGCTCTTCTGTTCTCTCCTCTCTCCATATGCCATTCTGTTCTACACTTTCTCAGAATGCCCTTCTGACCTCTTTTCTCTCTGGATTCACTTTTGTCTTCTCCTCTCAATGGATGTTCTTCTGTTCTCTCCTCTCTCTGGATGCCCTGCTGTCCTCTTCTCTGTCTGGATGCCCTTCTGTGTTCTCCTCTCTCAGGATGTCCTTCTGTTCTCTCATCTCTCTGGATGTCCTTCTATTCTCTTTTCTCTCTGTATGATCTTGTGTTCTCTCATCACAATGGATGCCCTTCTGTTGTCTCCTATCTCTGGATGCCCTTCTGTCTTGTCCTCTCTCTGGATGCCATTTTGTCCTCCTCCCTCTCTAGATGCCCTTTTGTACTCTTCACACTTTAGATGCCCTTCTGTTCTCTCCACTCTTTAGATGTCCTTCTGTTCTCTCCTCTCCCTGGACGTCCTTCTGTTCTCTCCTCTCACAGGATACCCTTCTGTTCTCTCCTCTCTCTGGATGCCTTCTATCCTCTCTTCTCTCTGGATGCCCTTCTGCTTTCTCCTCTCTCTGGATGCCCTTCTGTTTTCTCCTCTGTCTGGATGCCCTTCTGTCTTGTCCTGTCTCTGGATGCTCTTCTGTCTTCAGCTCTCTCTGGATGCCATTCTGTCCTCTCTTCTATCTGGATGCTCTTCTGTTCTCTCCTCTCTCCATATGCCATTCTGTTCTCCACTTTCTCAGAATGCCCTTCTGTCCTCTTTTCTCTCTGGATTCCCTTTTGTCTTCTCTTATCTCTAGATACCCTTCTGTCCTCACCTCTCTCTGGATGCCCTTCTGTTCTCTCCCCTCACTGGATGCTCTTCTGTTTTTTCCTCTCTCTGGATGCCCTTCTGTACACTTCTCTTTCTGGATGCCCTTCTGTCTTCTCCTCTATCCGAATGCCCTTCTGTCCTCAGCTCGCTCTGGATGCCCTTCTATCATCTCCTCTCTCTGGATGCCCTTCTGTCTTCTCCTCTCTCTGGATGCCCTTTTGTTCTATCCTCTCTCTGGATGCCCTTCTTTTCTCTCCTGGCTCTGTATGTTTTTCTGTATTCTCCTCTCAATGGATGTTCTTCTGTTCTCTCCTCTCTCTGGATGCCCTGCTGTCCTCTTCTCTGTCTGGATGCCCTTCTGTGTTCTCCTCTCTCAGGATGTCCTTCTGTTCTCTCATCTCTCTGGATGTCCTTCTATTCTCTTTTCTCTCTGTATGATCTTGTGTTCTCTCATCACAATGGATGCCCTTCTGTTGTCTCCTATCTCTGGATGCCCTTCTGTCTTGTCCTCTCTCTGGATGCCATTTTGTCCTCCTCCCTCTCTAGATGCCCTTTTGTACTCTTCACTCTTTAGATGCCCTTCTGTTCTCTCCACTCTTTAGATGTCCTTCTGTTCTCTCCTCTCTCTGGATGCCCTTCTGTCCTCTCCTCTCCCTGGATGTCCTTCTGTTCTCTCCTCTCACAGGATACCCTTCTGTTCTCTCCTCTCTCTGGATGCCTTCTATCCTCTCTTCTCTCTGGATGCCCTTCTGCTTTCTCCTCTCTCTAGATTTCCTTCTTTCCTCTCATCTCTCTGTTTGCCCTTCTGTCCTCTCCTCTCTCTGGATTCACTACTGTAATCTCATATCTCTGGATCCCCTTCTGTTGTCTCTTCTCTCTGGATGCCCTTCTTTCTTCTCCTTTCTCTGGATGCCCTTTTGTCCTCCTCTCGCTCTGGTTGCCCTTTTGTCCTCTCCACTCTTTAGATGGCCTTCTGTTCTCTCCTCTCACCGGATGCCCCTCTGTTCTCTCCTCTCTCGGGATGCCTTCTATCCTCTCCTCTCTCTGGATGCCCTTCTGTATCTCCTCTCTCTGGATTCTCTTCTGTTCTCTCATCTCTCTGGGTGCCCGTCTGTCCTCACCTCTCTCTCTGGATCCCCTTCTGTCCTCTCCTCGCTCTGTATGTTTTTCTGTCTTCTCCTCTCAATGGATGTTCTTCTGGTCTCTCCTCTCTCTGGATGCCCTGCTGTCCTCTTCTCTGTTTGGATGCTCTTCTGTATTCTCCTCTCTCTGAATGCCCTTCTGTTCTCTCATCTCTCTTGATGCCCATCTGTCCTCTTCTTTTTCTGGATGCCCTTCTGTATTCTCCTCTCTATGGATGCCCTATTGTTCTCTCCTCTTTCTGGATGCCCTCCTTTTTTCTCCCCTCTCTGGATGCCCTTCTGTCTTGTCTTCTCTCTGGATGCCCTTCTGTCTTCCTCTCTCTGGATGTCCTTCTGTTCTCTCATCTCCCTGGATGTCCCTCTGTTCTCTTTTCTCTCTGTATGATCTTCTGTTCTCTCATCTCCCTAGATGCCCTTTTGTTGTCTCCTCTCTCTTGATGCCCTTCTGTCTTGTCCTCCCTCTAGATGTCTGTTTGTACTCTCCACTCTTTAGATGCCCTTCTGTTCTCTCCTCTCTGGAGATGCCCTTCTGTCCTTTCCTCTCTCTGGATGCCCTTCTGTTCTCTCCTCTCTCTGGATGCTCTTCTGTCTTCTCCTCTCACCGGATGCGCTTCTGTCTTCTCCTCTCTCTGGATGCCCTTTTGTTCTATCCTCTCTCTGGATGCCCTTCTTTTCTCTCCTGGCTCTGTATGTTTTTCTGTATTCTCCTCTCAATGGATGTTCTTCTGTTCTCTCCTCTCTCTGGATGCCCTGCTGTCCTCTTCTCTGTCTGGATGCCCTTCTGTGTTCTCCTCTCTCAGGATGTCCTTCTGTTCTCTCATCTCTCTGGATGTCCTTCTATTCTCTTTTCTCTCTGTATGATCTTGTGTTCTCTCATCACAATGGATGCCCTTCTGTTGTCTCCTATCTCTGGATGCCCTTCTGTCTTGTCCTCTCTCTGGATGCCATTTTGTCCTCCTCCCTCTCTAGATGCCCTTTTGTACTCTTCACTCTTTAGATGCCCTTCTGTTCTCTCCACTCTTTAGATGTCCTTCTGTTCTCTCCTCTCTCTGGATGCCCTTCTGTCCTCTCCTCTCCCTGGATGTCCTTCTGTTCTCTCCTCTCACAGGATACCCTTCTGTTCTCTCCTCTCTCTGGATGCCTTCTATCCTCTCTTCTCTCTGGATGCCCTTCTGTTTTCTCCTCTCTCTAGATTTCCTTCTTTCCTCTCATCTCTCTGTTTGCCCTTCTGTCCTCTCCTCTCTCTGGATTCACTACTGTAATCTCATATCTCTGGATCCCCTTCTGTTGTCTCTTCTCTCTGGATGCCCTTCTTTCTTCTCCTTTCTCTGGATGCCCTTTTGTCCTCCTCTCTCTCTGGTTGCCCTTTTGTCCTCTCCACTCTTTAGATGGCCTTCTGTTCTCTCCTCTCACCGGATGCCCCTCTGTTCTCTCCTCTCTCGGGATGCCTTCTATCCTCTCCTCTCTCTGGATGCCCTTCTGTATCTCCTCTCTCTGGATTCTCTTCTGTTCTCTCATCTCTCTGGGTGCCCGTCTGTCCTCACCTCTCTCTCTGGATCCCCTTCTGTCCTCTCCTCGCTCTGTATGTTTTTCTGTCTTCTCCTCTCAATGGATGTTCTTCTGGTCTCTCCTCTCTCTGGATGCCCTGCTGTCCTCTTCTCTGTTTGGATGCTCTTCTGTATTCTCCTCTCTCTGAATGCCCTTCTGTTCTCTCATCTCTCTTGATGCCCATCTGTCCTCTTCTTTTTCTGGATGCCCTTCTGTATTCTCCTCTCTATGGATGCCCTATTGTTCTCTCCTCTTTCTGGATGCCCTCCTTTTTTCTCCCCTCTCTGGATGCCCTTCTGTCTTGTCTTCTCTCTGGATGCCCTTCTGTCTTCCTCTCTCTGGATGTCCTTCTGTTCTCTCATCTCCCTGGATGTCCCTCTGTTCTCTTTTCTCTCTGTATGATCTTCTGTTCTCTCATCTCCCTAGATGCCCTTTTGTTGTCTCCTCTCTCTTGATGCCCTTCTGTCTTGTCCTCCCTCTAGATGTCTGTTTGTACTCTCCACTCTTTAGATGCCCTTCTGTTCTCTCCTCTCTGGAGATGCCCTTCTGTCCTTTCCTCTCTCTGGATGCCCTTCTGTTCTCTCCTCTCTCTGGATGCTCTTCTGTCTTCTCCTCTCACCGGATGCGCTTCTGTCTTCTCCTCTCTCTGTATGCCCTTCTGTCCTCTCCTCTCTCTGGATGTCCTTCTGTTTTCTCCTCTCACTGGATGCCCTTCTGTTCTCTCTTCTCTCTGGATGCCTTCTATCCTCTCCTCTCTGAATTCCCTTCTGTTTTCTCCTCTCTCTGGATGCCCTTCTTTTTTCTCCTCTCTCAAGATGCCCTTCTGTCCTCTATCTCTCTGGAAACCGTCTATTCTCTCCTCTGTCCGTATGCCCTTCTGTACTCTCTTCTCTCTGGATGCCCTTCTGTACAATTTTCTTTATGGATGCCCTTCTGTCTTCTCCTCTCTCTGGATGCCCTTCTGTACAATTTTCTTTATGGATGCCCTTCTGTCTTCTCCTCTCTCTGGATGCCATTCTGTCCTCTTTTCTCTCTGGATGCTTTTCTGTCTTCGACTCTCTCTGGATGCCCTTCTGTCCTCTCTGTCTCTGGATGCTCTTCTGTCTTCTTCTCTTTCTGGAAGCCCTTTTGTTCTTTCTTCTCTCTTGATTACCTTCTATCTTCTCTTCTTTATGGATGCCTTTCTGTCTTCTCCTCTCTCTGGATGCCCTTTTGTTCTATCCTCTCTCTGGATGCCCTTCTTTTCTCTCCTGGCTCTGTATGTTTTTCTGTATTCTCCTCTCAATGGATGTTCTTCTGTTCTCTCCTCTCTCTGGATGCCCTGCTGTCCTCTTCTCTGTCTGGATGCCCTTCTGTGTTCTCCTCTCTCAGGATGTCCTTCTGTTCTCTCATCTCTCTGGATGTCCTTCTATTCTCTTTTCTCTCTGTATGATCTTGTGTTCTCTCATCTCTCTGGATGGCTTTCTGTTCTCTTATCTCTCTAGATCCTCTTCTGTTCTCTCGTCTCTCTGGATGCCCTTCTCTTCTCTTGTCTCTATGGATGCTCTTCAGTTCTCTCGTCTCTCTGGATGCTCTTGTGTCATCTCTTCGCTCAGAAAGCCCTTCTGTCCTCTCTTCTCTCTGGATTCATTTCTGTATTCTCTCTCAGGATGCTGTTCTGTTCTCTCCTCTCTCTAAATTCTCTTCTTTCCTCTCATCTCTCTGGATGTCCTTCTGTTCTCAACTTTCTCCCGATGCCCTTCTGTCTTCTACTCTTTCTGGATGCCCTTCGGTTCTCTTCTTTCTCTGGATAGCCTTCTGATCTCTCCCCTCTCTGGATGCCCTTCAGTCTTCTCCTCTCTCTGGATGCCCTTCTATCTTCTTCTCTCTATAAATGCCCTTCTGTCCTCTCCTTTCTCTGGATACCCTTCTGTCCTTTCCTCTCTCTGGATGCCCTTCTGTTCTCTCCTCTCTCTGGTTGCCCTTCTGATCTCTCCTCTCCGGATTCCCTTCAGTCTTCTCCTCTCTCTGGATGCCCTTCTATTCTCTCCTCTCTCTGGATCAGTTTCTGTCTTATCCGTTCTCTGGATGCTCTTCTGTTCTCTTCTCTCTCTGGGTGCCCTTCTGTTCTCTCATTTTTCAGATGCCCTTCTGTTCTCTTTTCCCTCTTGATGCCCTTCTGTTCTCTTCTCTTTCTGGATGCCCTTCTGTCCTCTCCTCTCGCTGGATATCATTCTTTTTTTTCCTTTCTGAATGCCCTTCTGTTCTCTCCTCTCTCTGGATTCACTTCTTTCTTCTCCGCTCTCTGGATGCCCTTCTGTTCTCTCCTCTCTCTAGATGAACCTCTGTCCTCTTCCCTCTCTGGATGCCCTTCTGTTCTCACCTTTCTCCTGATGCCCTTTTGTCTTCTACTCTTTCTGGATGCCCTTCGGTTCTCTTCTCTTTCTGGATGCCCTTCAGATCTCTCCCCTCTCTGGATGCCCTTCAGTCTTCTACTCTCTCTGGATTCCCTTCTATCCTCTCATCTACATGGATGACCTTCTGTCTTCTCCTCTCTCCTCATGCCCTTTTGTTCCCTCTTCCCTCTGAATGCCCCTCTGTTCTCTTCACTCTCTGGATGCCCTTCTGTTCTCTCCTCTCTCAGGATGCTCTTCTATCTTCTCCTCTCTCTGGATGCCTTTCTGTTCTCTCCTCTCTCAAGCTGCTGCTCTGGTCTGTGGGTCGGGGTTCAGCAAGAGCGAGGGTGAGGGCAGACTCGAAGAATGGAGACCAGACAGGGTATGATTCAATCTCGTTTATTCTTCAGTCTCTCTTCCTCTAAGTGTCTCCTGTCTGTTTTTCACTCTATAGTCTCCCTAATTTCTGATTTGTCTGATTCATATGATCTCAGTCTGAATTCTGGTCTGTTCTGTCTCTGCATTTTATATGTCTCACTTCTAAGCCACGCCTCTAAGTTACACCTTTAATCATGCCCTTAGGTCTTGTCTCTAACTCTGATCTCTATACTTCTAAGTCATACTCTTAAGTCACACACCTTTATTCTCACACACCTTTAATCAAAAGGTATCTAAACCAAGATTATCGGAGTGTGGTCTGCTGTTGTAGGCTATTTTAATCCAAGTCTCATGTCAGGGTATATGGTTCAAGATGGCTGCAAAGCTGATAGCCACTTTCTGCTAAAAGTAGGCCCCCAACAGGTCCCCCTTTTTAATTTTTTTTCAAAAGGGAAGGCTGGGAAAACTTACAGAAACTGTGCCTGTCCTAGGTTGGAGCAAAGGACCCCAGCATCCCTTTCCCGTCCTTGGATACTCAACAGCCATTGGTTGAGCTCCTGTCTTAGGATGGTGAGGTCTCCCTTCTTTTAGGGGCAAGGGTCTCGGTATGCTCTCTTACCCGTTAGCTCGTAAGTTAGGGGATATACCTCATTAGTCTTGATGACAGAGATTTTACAATCCCTTACTTCCAGCCTGCAATAATGGATGTGTATGGGTTTGTTTCCATACAAAAGCCATCAGTTTTTTGAACCACTTGGACCCAAAAGACAAGAGACTTAACAACGCCTGAGTAGTTAGTATGACAGCAACACTCTTTTTAAAGGGAAACATATAACTCCCTCTATCAGAGGAGTAAAAAGTGTAAGCCTCTTCTATTCTGTTTACAAATGTCTTATATCAGAATCTAAATCTAAATAAATACAAAACTGATCATAGCTTTGATCTAAAGAAAACTAAGGAAATCCCTGTTCCTGCTCCAGTCAATCTCAAACCCAAAAAACAACTATAGTAACTGTGGCAGTGGGTTTTCTCCTGGGTCTAAACAATCTAAATTTCCACTAAATCTAAAACAATCTAGTTCCCCACTAAATCATATGTCAGGGAATCTAGAGCCACCCTGGAGATTCAGGTGGTGATGTCTCCTTCAGCACTGATAACTTCCCAAGTCAGGTTTACTCGTTGATCTATTCCAGTTTGAAGGCAATTGTGAAGCATCTTCAAGTTTCCTGTGAAGAAAAAATATGCTTCTCAGGGGGTTTCTCCTCCCTGGATTTGTTATTGTTGTCTATTTGTTTAATCAGTCTCTCTAGCAGCCAATGTGCAGCATCTGCAGTTTGGGAATATATGCAAACAGAACCTCTTCCCCAGATAAGCACTGGATCTGGCCCATTCCAGGTTCCAGTTAATGGGTCTTTCCAGAGGACTGTTGCAAAATTCTTTTTGGTATCAGGATGCCAGAATCTATCTGCAGCAGATTTTCCTTCAGAATCCAAATTTAAAAAATTTAAAATGAAGAGTGCATGATGAAGGATATTTCTGGTGGATCCCTTGGTAGGGTACCATTCCCCCTTTTTAATTTTTTCAAATTGACATTTAATGGTTTGATGTGCCATTTCTACTATACCTTGGCCCTGTGGATTATATTGAATACCTGTTTTATGTAGTATTTCCAATCTTTCACAAAATTGGTGGAAACTGGAGCTTGTATAACCTGGGCCATTGTCAGTTTTTATCTGTTTAAGCACACCCAATACAGCGATTGTAGCAAGCATATGAGCAATCACATGCTTGCTTGCTTCTCCAGTTTGTAATGTTGCATAAATGAAACGACTGTATGTGTCTACACATACATGTATATATTTTTGCTTGCCAAATTTATTATAATGAGTAACATCCATTTGCCAGATACTGTTTGGTATCAGTCCCTTTGGATTTACACCCAAATGAGGAACTGGTAAAGCTTAACACATGATTGACATTGTTTAACAATTTGTCTAGCGTATTCTCTAGTAATTTTAAACATACCTTTTAAAGTTTTAGAATTAAGGTGATGTAACTCATGAGCCTTTATGGCCTGATCCAAATTAGATTGCGAATCTGATAAAGCCACTGCAGCTATACGAGTAGCTAGGTCTGCCTTGGTATTTCCTTCAGAGAGAGGACCTGGTAGCCCTGGCTAACCTGGAACTCACTCTGTAGACCAGGCTGGCCTTGAACTCAGAAATCCGTCTGCCTCTGCCTCCCAAATGCTGGGATTAAAGGCGTTCTCTACCACTGCCCGGCCTGATCCAAGTTAGATAATCTCTTCTTCACTTTTTACTAATCCTTTCCCTGGGGGAAAATACAGAGTTTATCATTTGAGCCTTGATTACTTCATTAGGACTGCACATAATCAATCCCAACTGGGATAACAGGTCTCTGCCCCAGAGATTAATGGGAAGGCCTGAGATCCCATTTCTGGGGTTAATATTGTGTGGGTGAGAGAACTGAGGTCTAGTCCTGCGCTTCCTGGTATTGCGCCACTAAGTTCTGAAAGGGATTGTTGTTCGCTGGTAGGACACTGACTGCTCCATAAGCCTGTTTTGGCTTGCGTCGGTTCGGGGCCTGGAGCTGGCCCTTGTTCCCGTTTCCCTGATTATGAGAAAGGGTGTTTCCTTGTGTGTCTCTTTTGGACCTACATTCACTAGCCCAATGCTTTCCACGTCTGCAACGTGGGCAGAGCCCAGGCTGTTTTCTGGGATATCTCTGGCTTAACTCATTTTCTACTTTGCAATCTCTTGCAAAGTGTCCAGGCTTACCACATTTAAAACATGCCTTTCTGCCTTTACTTGCCAAAATATCTCTTACTCATTTTCCTTGCATAGCAGTTGTCATAGCTAAGCCCTGTTGGTAAGAAGGACCTATGACAGAACAGAGTCTGATATACCCCGTAAGGTCTCTCTTTTTCCTATAAGGTCTAATGGCCGCTTGGCAGGCAGGATTAGCATCTTCATATGCAAGTTGTTTCACATAATCTACACCTGTCTCTGCATTACCAAAAATCCTTTTGGCTGTTGTCATTAATCGATGAACAAAGTCAGAAAATCACTCATCAGGCCCTTGCCTGACTGTTGTTAAAGATGCACCAGGGTCTCCCTTTACTGGAAGTTTACGCCAAGCCTTCATGGCTGCAATTTGAATTTGAGCATATAAACCTGGGTCATATTGCATCTGGTTATCACTAGAAGCAAATTGCCCTTCTCCTACTAAAGCATCAAAGGACCAACCATTGCCTGCCTGAATATTTCTCATAGCTGTTTCTTTGAAATTCTCATGATACTCTGATTTCCAAATTAAATAGTCTCCACCACTAAGAACTGATCTCGCTAACGTATTCCAATCACTAGGAGTTAGCCACTCCTCTGCGGCAGAGTCTAAAATTGCAAGAGTAAAAGGAGCAGTGGCACCGTATTGAGACACTGCATTTTTAATTACTTAATAATTTTAAAATTAAAACCTGTGTGATGTCTCCAAGCAACTCCTTGATTGTCTCTAGTCTCGGATACAGGGAAAGCCTCAGCCTTTCCCTTCTCTGGCTGATTGGTGGCTAATCTTAAGCTAGGTGATAGGGACCACCTTTGGATTCCTGGAATGCAAAGGAGCCAGGAATGCAAGGAGCCAGGGATTCTCACAATTTACCTCTTGAGACATCTTTCCTGTCTTTAATTTTTGTAGCTGATTAATTAAGTCCTGATACTCTTTTTCTAGCTCTATTTCTTGTTTAAGAACAGATATTTTTTCTGCAATTCCCTTATGGGATCTATAACCACCATCTTCATTGGGGGAGCACTTGGAGGTGGAGGTTCATAGGGAGGGGGCATTTCAGCCTCATAAAATTTGACTTCCTCTTTCTCTTGGTCAGCACAATCTGGCTCTGACAAATTGTCATCAACCTTTGGTTGTATTCTGGATTCTAACTTACGCTTCCTTTTATTTTGAACAAAAAAGACAGCATTCAAGAACAAAAGCAGAAAATTAACACATGTGAGCAGCAAATAACAAAACCAAAACAGAGAGTTGGATTCAGGTTGACTAATTTCTTGTCTTATTTCCTTACCTTTCTCAACAAGGCAGATTCCTGCAACAATCAACAGATCCTTCTTTCTGTGATGTCCCTCACTGAATCTCTCGTTCTCGCTGCCCCACGTTGAGGCACCAAAATAAATGTTGTGGCCCAGGCAAAATGTTGAGGCCTGGGCCGACCCACGATTGGGCGGCCACTGTATCCTGGGCCAAGCTGCTGCTCTGGTCTGTGGGTCGGGGTTCAGCAAGAGCGAGGGTGAGGGCAGACTCGAAGAATGGAGACCAGACAGGGTATGATTCAATCTCGTTTATTCTTCAGTCTCTCTTCCTCTAAGTGTCTCCTGTCTGTTTCTCACTCTATAGTCTCCCTAATTTCTGATTTGTCTGATTCATATGATCTCAGTCTGAATTCTGGTCTGTTCTGTCTCTGCATTTTATATGTCTCACTTCTAAGCCACGCCTCTAAGTTACACCTTTAATCATGCCCTTAGGTCTTGTCTCTAACTCTGATCTCTATACTTCTAAGTCATACTCTTAAGTCACACACCTTTAATCTCACACACCTTTAATCGCAAGGTATCTAAACCAAGATTATTGGAGTGTGGTCCGCTGTTGTAGGCTATTGTAATCCAAGACTCATGTCAGGGTATATGGTTCGAGATGGCTGTAAAGCTGAGAGCCGCTTTCTTCTAAAAGTCGGCCCCCAATACACTTCTGTCCTCTTCTGATCTGGATGCCTTCTGTCTTCTCCTCTATCTGGATGCCCTTCAATTCTATTTTCTCTCTGGATATAGTTCTGTCATCTCCTCTCTCTGGATGCCCTTCTGTTCTCTCCTCTCACTGGATGCCGTTCTGTCCTCTCCTCTCTCTGGATGCCCTTCTGTCTTCTCCTCTTTCTGGATTCTCTTCTGTTCTCTAAACTCTCTGGATGCCCTTCTGTTCTCTCATCCTTCAGGATGCCCTTCTGTCCTCTCTTCTCTCTGGATGCCCTTCTGTCTTCTCCTTTCACTGCATGCCCTTCTGTTTTCTCCTCTCTGTGAATGCCCATCTGTCCTCTCTTCTCTCTGGATTTCCTTCTGTTCTGTCCTCTCTCTGGATGCCCTTCTGTACTCTCCTCTCTATGGATGTGTTTCTTCTTCTCTCTCTAGATTCTCTTCTGTTCTCTCCTCTCTTCTGATGCCCTTCTGTCCTCTCCTCTCTCTGGATGACCATTTGTCTTTGCCTCTCTAAGCATGCCCTTCTGTTGTCTCCTCTCTCTATATGCCCTTCTGCACTCTATTCTCTCTGGATGCCCTTCTGTTCTCTCGTCTCTCCAGATTCCCTTATGTCTTCTCTTCTCTATGGATGCCGTTCTGTTCCCTCCTCTCTCTGGATGTCAGTCTGTCCTATCCTCTTTCTGGATGCCCTTCTATGCTCTCATCTCCCTGGATGACCTTCTGTCTTCTCCTCTCTCGATGCCCTTCTGTCCACTCCTCTCTCTGGATGCCCTTCTGTCCTCTTCTCTCTCTGGATGCCCTTTTGTCCTCTCCTCTCTCGATGCCCTTCTGTCCACTCCTCTCTCTGGATGCCCTTCTGTCCTCTTCTCTCTCTGGATGCCCTTTTGTCCTCTACTCTCTCTGGATGCCCTTCTGTCTACTCCTCTCTCACAATGCCCTTCTGTTCTCTCCTTTCTTCGGATGCAATTCTGTCTTCTGCTTTTTCTCGAATCCCTTATCTTCTCTGCTCTCTCTAGATGTTCTTCTGTTCTCTCCTCCCTCTGGATGCCCTTCTGTTCTCTCCTCTCCGTGGATCCCCTTCTGCCTTCTCCTCTCTCTGGATGCTCTTCTGTTCTCTCGTCTCTCTGGGTGCCCTTCTGTTCTCTCCCCTCTTCAGATTGCTTTCTGTTCTCTCTTCCCTCTTGATGCCCTTCTGTTCTCTTCTCTCTCCGGATGCCCTTCTGTCTTCTCCTCTGGCTGGATATCATTCTGTCTTTTACTCTCTGAATGCCCTTCAGTTCTCTCTTCTCTCTGGATTCTTTTCTGTCTTCTCCTCTCTTTAGATACCATTTTGTTCTCTCCTTTCTCTAGAAGAACTTCTGTCCTATCCTCTCTCTGAATGCCCTTCTGTCCTCTTTTTTTCTCTGGATGCCCTTCTGTCCTCTCCTCACTCTGGATGCCCTTCTGTTCTCTCCTCACTCTAGATGCTCTTCAATTTTCTCTCTCTGATTGGCCTTCTGTTCTCTCCTCTCTCTGGATACCCTTCTGTCCTCGCCTCTCTCTGGATGCCCTTCTGTCCTCTCCTTTCTCTGGATGCCCTTCTGTCTTATCCTCTCTCGGGATGCTTTTCTTTCTTCTTTCTCTAAATGGCCTTCTGTTCTATCCTCTCTCTGGATGTCCTTCTTTCCTCTCCTCTCTCTGGATGCCCTCATGTTCTCTCCTGTCTCTGCATCCACTTTTGTCTTATCCTCTCTCTGAATGCTCTTCTGTTCTCTGCTCTCTCTGGGTACCGTTCTGTTCTCTCCTCCCTTCGGATGCCCTTCTGTTCCCTCTTCCCTCTTGATGCCCTTCTGTTCTCTTCTCTTTCCAGATGCCCTTCTGTATTCTCCTCTCGCTGGATATCCTACTCTTTTTTTCCTTTCTGAATGCCCTTCTGTTCTCTCCTCTCTCTGGATTGTCTTATTTCTTCTCCTCTCTCTGGATGCCCTTCTGTTTTCTCCTCTCTCTAGAAGAACCTCTGCCTCTTCCCTCTCTGGATGCCCTTCCATTCTCTCCTCTCTCAGGATGCTCTTCTATCTTCTCCTCTCTCTAAATTCCCCTCTGTTCTTTCCTCTCTCTGGATGCCCTTCTGTCCTCTCATCTCGCTGAATATTCTTTTCTTTTTTACTTTCTGGATAACATTCTGTTCTCTCCTCTACCTGGATGCCCTTCTGTTCTCTCCTCTCTCTAGATGCTCTTCTCTCTTCTCTCTCTGGATGGCTTTCTGTTCTCTCCTCTCTCTAGATGCCCTTCTGTTCACTCCTCTCTCTGGATGATTTTCTGATCTCTCTTTTCTCCAGATGTCCTTCGATCATCTTGTCTCTCTGGATGCCCTGCTGTCCTCTCCTCTCTTTGGATGCCATTCTGTTCTCTCTTTCCTCTAGATGCCGTTTTGTTCTCTTCTTTCCCCGGATGCCCTTCTATTGTCTCCTCTCTCTGGATAACATTCTGTTCTCTCCTCTCTCTGGATGCCCTTCTGTTCTCTGCTCTCTCTAGATGCTCTTCTGTCTTCTCTCTCTGGATGGCCTATTGTTTTCTCTTCTCTCTGGAGGCCTTTCTGTCATCTCCTCTCTCTGGGTGCCCTTCTGATCTCTCTTCACTCAGGATGCCCTTCGACATTCTCCTCTCTCTGGATGCCCTTCTGTTCTCTCTTCTCTCTGGATTTCCTTCTGTCTTCTCTCTCTGGATGCCCTTTTGTTCTCTCCTCTCTCTGAGTGCCCTCCTTTCTCTCCTCTCTTCGGATGCCCTTCTGTTCTCTCTTCCCTCTTGATGCCCTTCTGTACTCTCCTCTCTCTGGATTCCCTTCTGTCTTCTCCTCTCTCTGAAAGCCCTTCTGTTCTCCCATCTCTCTAGATGAACTTTTGTCCTCTCCTTGCACTGGATGCCCTTCTGTTCTCTTCTCTCTCTGGATGCCCTTCTGTCCTCTCCTCTCTAAGGATGCCCTTCTGTCCTCTTCTGATCTGGATGCCTTCTGTCTTCTCCTCTCACCAGATGCCCTTCTGTTCTCTCCTCTTCCTGGATGCCCTTCTCTCTTCTGCTCTTTCTGGATGCCCTTCAATTCTTTTTTCTCTTTGGATACACTTCTGTCATCTTTTCTCTCTGGATGCCCTTCTGTTCTCTCCTCTCCCTGGAGGCCATTCTCTTATCTCCTCTCTCTGGATGCAATTCCATTCTCTCCTTTCTCTAGATGCTCTTCTATCTTTTCCTCTCTCTGGATGGCCTTCTGTTCTCCCCTCTCTCTCCATGCCGTTCTGTCCTCTCCCCTTTCTGGATGCCCTTCTGTTCCCTCCTCTCTCTGGATCCCCTTCTGTCTTATCCTCTCTCTGGATGGTCTTCTGTTCTCTCCTCTCTCTGGGTGCCCTTCTATTCTCTCCCCTCTTCAGATATCCTTCTTTTCTCTCTTCCCTCTTGATGCCCTTCTGTTCTCTTCTCTCTCCGGATGCCCTTCTGTCCTCTCCTCTGGCTGGATATCATTCTGTCTTTTACTCTCTGAATGCCCTTCAGTTCTCTCTTCTCTCTGGATTCCTTTTTGTCTTCTCTCTCTAGATACCGTTTTGTTCTCTCCTCTATCTAGAAGAACATCTGTCCTATCCTCTCTCTGGATGCCCTTCTGTTCTCAACTCTCTCTTCATGCCCTTCTGTCCTCTCCTCTCTCTGGATGGCCTTCTGTTCTCCCCTCTCTCTCCATGCTGTTCTGTCCTCTCCCCTTTCTGGATGCCCTTCAATCTTCTCCTCTCTCTAGATGCCCTTCTCTTCCCTCCTCTCTCTGGATCCTCTTCTGTCTTATCCTCTCTCTGGATGCTCTTCTGTTCTCTCCTCTCTCTGGGTGTCCTTTTGTTCGCTCCTCTCTTTGGATATCCTTCTTTTCTCTCTTCCCTCTTGATGCCCTTCTGTTCTCTTCTCTCTCCGGATGCCCTTCTGTCCTCTCCACTCGCTGGATATCCTTCTCTTTTTTTCCTGAATGCCCCTTTGTTCTCTCCTCTCTCTGGATTCCCTTCTTTCTTCTCCTCTCTCTGGATGCCTTTCTGCCTTCTCCTTTCTATGTATGTACTTCTGTCCTCTCCTCTCTCTGGATGCCCTTCAGTCCTCTCCTCTCCCTGGATGCCCTTTTGTGTTCTCCACTCTATGGATGCTCTTCTGTTGTCTCATCTTTCTAGATGCCCTTTTGTCCTCTATTCTCTGGAGGCCCTTCTCTTCTTTAGTCTCTCCAGATTCCCTTCTGTCTTCTCCTCTCTATGGATGCCCTTCTGTTACCTCCTCTCTCTGGATGCCCTTTTTCTCTTCTCCTCTCTATGGATGCCCATCTGTTCTCTCCTCTCTCTTGATGACCTTTTGACTCTATTCTCTCTGGATGCCCTTCTGTTCTTTCGTCTCTCCAGATGCCCTTCTGTCTTCTCTTGTTTATGGATGCCCTTCTGTTCTCTTCTTTCTCCAGATGCCCTTTGATCATCTTCTGTCTCTGTATACCCTTCTGTTCTTTCCTATCTCTGGATGCCCTTCCCTTCTCTCCTTTCTTTAGATGCTCTTCTATTTTCTCCTCTTTCTGGATGGCCTACAGTTCTCTCCTCTTTCTGGATGCCCTTTTTTCCTCTTCTCTCTCTGGATGCCCTTCTGTCCTCTCCTTTCTCCCGATGCCCTTCGGTCTTCTCCTCCTTCTGGAAGCCCTTATATTTTCTGCTCTCTCTAGATGCCCTTCTGTCCTCTCCTCTCTCTGGATGACCTTCTGTCCTTTCCTCTCACTGCATATCCTTCTCTTTTTTCCTCTATGGATGCCTTTCTGTTCTCTCCTCTCTCTGGATGCCCTTCTGTTCTCTCCTCTCTCTAGATGCTCCTCTACCTTCTCTCTATATATGGCCGTCTGTACTCTCCTCACTCTGGATGCCCTTCTGTCTTTTCCTCTGTATGGATGCCCTTCTGATCTCTCCTCTCTCTGGATGCCATTCTGTCCTCTCATCTCCCTGGATGACCTTTTGTGTTCTCCTCTCTCTGGATGCCCTTCTGTCCTCTCCTCTCTCTGGATACCCTTCGGTCTACTCATCTCTCCAAATACCCTTCTGTTCTCTCTTTTCTCCTCATGCCCTTTGGTCTCCTCCTCCTTCTGGAAGCCCTTATATTCTCTGCTCTCTCTAGATGCCCTTCTGTCCTCTCCTCTCTCTGGATGACCTTCTGTCCTTTCCTCTCGCTGCATATCCTTCTCTTTTTTTCTCTCTGAATGACCTTCTGTTCTCTCCTCTCTCCGGATGCTCTGCCATTCTCTCCTCTCTCAGGATGTTCTTCTAACTTCTCCTCTCTCTAAATGCCCTTTTGTTCTCTCCTCTCTCTGGATGCCCTTCTGTCCTCTCCTCTAGTTGCATATCCTTCTCTTTTTTTCTCTCTGTATAACATTCAGTTCTCTCCTCTCTCTGGATGCACTTCCGTTCTCTCCTCTCTCTAGATGCTCTTCTAACTTCTCTCGCTGGATGGCCGTCTGTACTCTCCTCTCTCTGGATGCCCTTCTGTCCTCTCCTCTCTCTGGATGCCCTTCTGTCCTCTAATCTCCCTGGATGACCTTTTGTGTTCTCCTCTCTCTGGATGCCCTTTTGTTCCCTCTTCCCTCTGGATGCCCCTCTAATCTTGACTCTCTCTGGATGGCCTTCTGTTCTCTTCTCTCCGTGGATGCCCTTCTGTATTCTTCTCTCTCTGGATGTCCTTCAGTGCTCTTCTCTCTCTGGATGTCCTTCAGTCTTCTGCTCTCTCTGGATGCGCTTTTGTTCACTCCTCTTTCTGGTTTCTCATTGGATACCCTTCTGTACTCTCCTCTCTCTAGATTTTCCTCTGTCCTCTCATCTCTCTGGATGCCCTTCTGTTATCTTTGCTCTCTGGATGATCTTCTTTTCTCTCATCTCTCTGCATGCGCTTCAGTTCTCTCCTCTCTTTGGATGCTCTTCTGTTCTCTCATCTCTGCATGCCCTTGTGCCTCTCTTCTCTCTAGATGTGCTTCTTTTCTATTTTGCTTTGGAGGCGTTTTGTCTTCTCTTCTCTCTGGATCCCCCTTTTTTCTCTCCTTTCTCTAGATTCTCTTCTGTCCTCTCATCTCTATGGGTGCCCTTCTGTGCCCTTCTCTCTCTGGATTATCTTTTGTTCTCTCATCTCTCCGCATGCCCTTGTGTCCTCTCCTTTCTCTGGATGTCCTTCTGTTTCTCTTCTCTCTGGATGCCCTTGTGTCCACTCAACTCTCTGGATGCCCTAAAGTACTCTCCTCTCTCTTGATGCCCTTCTGGTCTCTCCTTTCTCTGGATGCCCATCTGTCTTCTCCTCTCTCTGGATGTCCTTCTGTTCTCTCCATTCTCAGGATGCCCTTCTGTTCTCTCCTCTCTCTGGATGCCCTTCTGTACTCTCATATCTATGGTTGCCCTTCTGTCCTCTCCTCTTTATGGATGCTCTCATGTTCTCTCATCTCTCTGGATGCCCATCTGATCCCTCCTATCTCTGGATGCCCTTCTGTTTTCTACTCTCCCTGGATGCCCTTCTGTCCTCTTCTCTTTCTAGATTTTCTTCTGTCCTCTCATCTCTCTGGATGCCCTTTCTTCTCTTCTCTCTCTGGATGATCTTCTGTTCTCTCCTCTCTCCGGATGCCCTTCTGTTCTCTCCTCTTTCCAGATGTTCTCTGTCCTCTCCTCTGTCTGGATGCCCTTCTGTCTTCTCCTCTCTCTGGATGATCTTCTGTTTCCTCCTCCCTATAAATGCCGTTCGGTTCTCTCCTCTCTCTCGATGCTCTTCTGCCTTCTCATCTCTGTGGATGCACTTCTGTTCTCTCCTCTGTCTGGATGACCTTCTTTCTGCTCCTCTCTCTGGATGCGCTTCTCTTCTCTCCATTCTCTGGATGCCCTTCTGTTCTTTCGTCTGTCGGAATGCCCTTATATTCTCTCTTCTATCTGGATGTCCTTCTGTCCACTCCTCTCTCCAGTAGCACTTCTGTCCTCTCCTACATCTAAATGCCATTCTGTTCTCTTCTCTCTGGATGCCCTTCTGTCTTCTCCTTTCTGTGGTTCCCTTCTGTCCTCTTTTCTCTCTGGATGCTCTTCTGTTCTCTCCTCTCTCTATATGCCCTTCTGTTCTCTCCTCTCTCCAGATGCCCTTCTGTTCTCTTCAATCTCTGGATGCCTTCTGTTCTCTCCGCTCTCTAAATGGCCTTCTGTTTTCGCCTCTCATTGGATGTCCTCCTGTCTTCTTCTGTCTCCGGATGACCTTCTGTCCTCTCCTCTCTCTCTATGCTCTTCTGTCCTCTCCTCTCTATGGATTCCCTTCTGTCCTCTTATCTCTCTTTGCCCTTCTGTTCTCTTCTCACTAGAGATGCTCTTCTGTACTCTCATCTCTCTGGAAGCCCTTCTGTTCTCTCCTCTGTCTGGATGCCCTTCTGTCTTCTCCTCTCTCTGGATGCCCTTCTGTTCTCTAGTCTCTCTGGACGCCCTCATTTACTCTCTTCTATCTAGATGCCCTTCTGTCCGCTCCTCTCTCCAATCCCATTCTGTCCTCTCCTATCTCTGGTTGCCCTTCTGTCTTCTCTCTATGGATGCCCTTCTTTTCTCTCCTCTCTCAGGATGCCCTTGTATCCTCTCTTCTCTCTGGATGCCCTTCGGTCTTCTCCTTTCTCTGGATGCCCTTCTGTTCTCTCCTCTCTCTGGATGCCCTTCTGTCTTTTTCTCTCTCTGGATGACCTTCTGTCCTCTCCTCTCTCTATGTGCTTCTGTCCTCTCCTCTCTCTGGAATCGCTTCTGTAATCTTATTTCTCTCTTTGCCCTTCTGTTTTCTTCTCACTATAGATGCTCTTCTTTACTCTCATATCTCTGGATACCCTTCTTTTATCTCCTCTTCCTGGATGCCTTTCTGTCTTATCCTCTCTCTGGATGCCCTTCTGTTTTCTCCTCTCACTGGATGCCTTTCAGTCTTCTCCTTTCTCTGGATGCCCTTCTGTTCTCTCTTCTATCTGGACGCCCTCATTTACTCTCTTCTATCTTCATGCCCTTCTGTCCGCTCCTCTTCTGGATGCCCTTCTGTCCTCTCCTATCTATGGATGCCCTTCTGTCCTCTCCTATCTATGGATGCCCTTCTGTCTTCTCCTCTCTCTGGATGCCCTTCTGGTCTCTCCTCTCTCTGGATGCCCTTCTGTCCTCTCCTCTCTCTGGATGCCCTTTTGTCCTCTCTTCTCTTGGGATGCCCTTATGTCTTCTCCTGTCTCAGGATGCCCTCTGGTCTATCCTCTCTCTGGATGCTCTTCTGTTCTCTCCTCTCTCCAGATGCCCTTCTGTCCTCTCATCTTCCTGGATTCCCTTCTGTCCTCTCATATCTCTGGTTGCACTTCTGTTCTCTTCTCTTTATGGATGCTCCCTGTTCGCTCCCATCTCTATCGATGCTCTTTTTCCTCTACTCTCTAGGTTTTCTTCTATCCTCTTATCTCTCTGGATTCCCTTCTATTCTCTCCTCTCTCTGGATGATTTTCTGTTTCCTCCTCTCTTTGGATGCCCTTCTGTTCTATCATTGTCTGGATGTTTTTCTGTCTTCTCCTCTCTCTTTCTGCCGTTCTGTCCTCTCCTCTCTCTCAATGCCCTTCTGTCTTCTCCTCTCTGTAAATGCCCTTCTGTTCTCTCCTCCTTTTGAATGACCTTCATCCTGCTCCTCTCTCTGAATGCTCTTCAGTTCTCTCCACTCACAAGATGCACATCTGTCCTCCCTATCTCCAGATGCCCTTCTCTTCACTCCTCTCACCAAATGCCCTTCTGTCTTCTCGTCTCTCTGGATGCATTCTGTCTTCTCCTCTCTCTGGATGCTCTATGTCTTCTCCTCTCTCTGGATGCCCTTCTGTACTTTCCTCTCTCTGGATCACCTTCTGTACTTTCCTCTTTCTGGATGCTCTTCTGTTCTCTCATCTCTCTGGATGCCCTTTTGTTCTGTCCTCGCTCTGGATGTCCTTCTGTTCTCTCCTCTCTCGTGATGCCCTTTAATCTTCTACTCTCTCTGGATGCCCTTCTGTCTTCTCCTCTCTCTGGATGCCCTTCTGTTCTCTCCTCTTTCTGGATGCATTTCTGTCCTCTCCTCTCTTGGATGCTCTTCTGTCCTCTCCTCTCTCTGGATTGCCATCTGTCCTCTCCTCTCCTCGGATGGCCCTTTGTCCTCTCCTCTCTTGAATACCCTTTTGTCCTCTCCTCTCTCTGGATTCCCTTCTGTCCTCTAATCTCTCTGGTTGCCTTTCGGTTCTCTTCTCTCTATTGATGCTTTCCTCTACTCTCCACTCTCTTGATGCCCTTCTGTTCTCTCCTCTCTATGGATGCCCTTCTGTCTTCTCTTCTCACTGTATGCCCTTTTGTCTTCAGTGCTCCCTGGATGCCTTTTCTTCTCTGCTCTCTCTGGATGCCCTTCAGTCTTCTCCTCTCTCTCGGTGCCCTTCTGTTCTCTCCTCTCTGTGGATGCCCTTCAGTCTTCTCCTCTCTCTGGATCCCCTTGTGTTTTCTCGTCTCTCGGGATGCCCTTATTTTTTCTCTTCTATCTGAATTCCCTTCTGTCTGCTCCTCTCTCCAGATGCCCTTCTGTCCTCTTCTATCTCTGGATGGCCTTCTGTCTTCTACACTCTCTGTATGCTTTTCTGATCTCTCCTTTCTCTGGATACCCTTCTGTCTTCTCCTCTCTCTGGATGACGTTCTGTTTTGTCCTCTCTGGATGCCCTTGTATCTTCTCCTCTCTCTGGATGCCCTTTGGTCATCTCCTATCTCCTGATGCCCTCCTGTTCTCTTTTCTCTCTGGATGTCCTTCTGTACTCTCCTCTCTCTGGATGCCCTTCTGTCTTCTCCTCTCTCTGGATGCCCTTCTGATCTGTCCTCTCTGTGGATGTCCTTCTGTTCTCTCCTCTCTCCCGATGCCCTTTTATCTTCTACTCTTTCTGGATGCTCTTCTGTATTCTCCTCTCTCTAGATGCCCTTCTGTTCTCCACTCTCTCTGGATGCCCTTCTGTCCTCTCCTCACTCTGGATGCCCTTCTGTCTTCTCCTCTCTCTGAATGGCTTCTGTCTTCTCTTCTCTCTGGATGCCCTTCTGTCTTCTCCTGTCTCAGGATGCCCTCTGTCCTATCCTCTCTCTCGATGCTCTTCTGTTCTCTCCTCTCTCTATATTCTCTTCTGTCCTCTCCTCTCTCTGGATGCCCATGTGTACTCTTCTCGCTCTGGATGATCTTCTGTTCACTCATCTCTCTGCATGCCCTTCTTTTCACTCCTCTCTATGGAAGATCTTGTGTTCTCTCATCTTCTTGTATGCCCTTGTGTCTTCTCCTCTCACTAAATGCCCTTCTGCCTTCTCCTATCTCTCGACGCCCTCTTGTCCTCACCTCTCTCTGGATGCCCTTATATTCTCTCCTCTCTCCGGATGCCCTTCTGTCTTCTCTTCTCTCTGGATGCACTTCACTTTACTCCTCTCTCTAGATTCCCTTCTGTCTTCTCATCTCTCTGGATGAGTTTCTGTTCTCTTCTCTCTATGGATGCTCTACTGTTCTCTCATCTCCCTGGATATCCTTCTGTCCTCTCCTTTCTCTGAATGCCCTTCTGTTCTCTCCTCTCTTGGGATGCCCTTCTGTTCTCTCCTCTCAGTGGATGCCCTTCTGTCCTATATTTAATCTGGATGTCGTTCTGTTCTTTCCTCTCTCTAGATGCCCTTCTGTTCTGTCCTCTCTCTGGATGCCCTTCTGTTCACTCCTCTCTCTGGATGCCCTATGTCTTCTCCTCCTCTGTATGCCATTTGGTATTCTCCACTCGCTGGATGCCCTTCTGTTCTCTCCTCTCTCTGGATGCACTTCAGTCTTCTCCTCTCTCTGGATGCCCTTCTGATCTCTAGTCTCTCTAGATGCCCTTATTTTGTGTCTACTATCTGGATGCCCTTCGTTCTGCTCCTCTATATGGATGCTCTTCTGTCTTCTCCTATCTCTGAATGCACTTCTGTCTTTTCCTCTAACTGGAAGCCCTTCTGTTCTCTCCTCTCACTGGATTCCCTTCTGTTCTCTCCTCTCTCCGGATGTCCTTCTGTCCTTAATGCTTTCTGGATGCCTTTCTGTCTTCTCCTCTCTCTGTATGCCCTTCTGTTCTGTCCTCTCTCTTGATGCCCTTCTTTCCTCTTCTCTCTCTAGGTGCCCTTCTGTTCTCTCCATGCTCTTAATGCATTTCTGTACTCTCCTCTCTCTGGATACCCTTCTGTTCTCTTCTCTCTGGATACCCTTCTTTCCTCTTCTCTCTCTGGGTGCCCTTCTGTTCTCTCCATGCTCTTAATGCATTTCTGTACTCTCCTCTCTCTGGATACCCTTCTGTTCTCTTCTCTCTGGATGCCCTTCTGTCATCTCCTATCTCTGGATGCCCTTCTGATCTCTCCTCTCTCAGGATGCCCTTCTGTCCTCTCCTCTCTCTGGATTCCCTTCTGTCCTCTAATCTCTCGTTGCCTTTCTGTTCTCTTCTCTCTACTGATGCTCTCCTGTACTCTCCTCTTTCTGGATGGCCTTCTGTCCTCTCCTCTCTCTGAATGCCCTTCTGTCTTCTCTGTGCTCTGGATGCCTTTTCTTCTCTCCAGTCTTTGGATGCCATTCAGTCTTCTCCTCTCTCTGGATGCCCTTCTGTTCTCTCCTCTCTGTGGATGCCCTTCAGTCTTCTCCTCTCTCTGTATGCCCTTGTGTTTTCTCGTCTCTCGGGATGCCCTTATTTTCTCTCTTCTATCTGGAAGCCCTTCTGTCTGATCCTCTCTCCGGATGCCCTTCTGTTCTCTCCTATCTCTGGATGCCCTTCTGTCTTCTACACTCTCTGGATGGCCTTCTGTTCTCTGCTTTCTCTGGATGCCTTTCTGCCTTCTCGTCTTGATGGATGCCCTTCTGGTCTCTCCTCTCTCTAGATTTTCCTCTGTCCTCTCATCTCTCTGGATGTCCTTCTGTTCTCTTCTCTCTCTGGATGATCTTCTGTTCTCTCATTTCTTTAATTTCCCTTGTGTCCTCTCCTCTCCTTGGATGCTCTTCTGTCCTCTCCTCTCTCCTGATGCTCTTCTTTTCTCCCCTCTCTGTGGATGCCCTTCTGTTCTCTCCTCTCTTTTTATGCCCTTCTGTTCTCTCCTCTCTCTGGATGCCCTCTGTTCTCTCCTCTCTCGATTCACTTCTTTACTCTCCTCTCTCTGGATGCCCTTCTGTTCTCTTCTCTCTGGATGCCCTTCTGTCACTCCTATCTCTGGATGTCCTTCTGTCCTCTCCTCTCTCTGAATGCCCTTCTGTTTTCTCCTCTCTTGGATGCCCTTCTGTCCTCTCCTCTCTCTGGATTCCTGTCTGTCCTCTCCTCTCTTGGGATGCCCTTCTGTCCTCTCCTCTCTTGAATACCCTTCTGTTCTCTCCTCTCTGTGGATGCCTGTCAGTCTTCTCCTCTCTCTGTATGCCCTTGTGTTTTCTCGTCTCTCGGGATGCCCTTATTTTCTCTCTTCTATCTGGAAGCCCTTCTGTCTGATTCTCTCTCCGGATGTCCTTCTGTGCTCTCCTATCTCTGGAAGCCCTTCTCTCTTCTACACTCTCTGGATGCCCTTCTGTTCTTCCCTTTCTCTGGATGCCTTTCTGTCTTCTCCTCTTGATGGATGCCCTTCAGGTCTCTTCTCTCTCTAGATTTTCCTCTGTCCTCTCATCTCTCTAGATGTCCTTCTGTTCTCTTCTCTCTCTGGATGATCTTCTGTTTTCTCATTTGTTTAATTGCCCTTGTGTCGTCTCCTCTCCTTTGATGCTCTTCTGTCCTCTCCTCTTTCCTGATGCTCTTCATTTCTCCCCTCTCTGTGGATGCCCTTCTGTCCTCTCCTCTCTTTTTATGCCCTTCTGTTCTCTCCTCTCTCTGGATGCCCTTCTGTCTTCTCTTCTCTCTGGATGCACTTCTGTCTTTCCATCTCTCTGGATGCCCTTCTGTTTTTCCTCTCTCTGGATGCCCTTCTGTCCTCTCCTCTCTCTATATGCCCATCTGTACTCTTCTCTATCTGCATGCCCTTCTGTCTTCTCCTATCTCCGGATGCCCTTCTGTTCTCTCTTCTCTCTGGATGCCCTTCTGTTCCCTCCTCATTCCGGATGCATTTCTGTCCTTCCCTCTCTCTGGATCCCCTTCTGTTATCTCCTCTCTCTGGATTCCCTTCGGTCCTCTAATCTTTCTGGATGCCTTTGGTTCTCTCCTCTGTATGAATGCCTTTCTGTCTTTCCTCTCTCTGGATCCCCTTCTGTTATCTCCTCTCTCTGGATCCCCTTCTGTTATCTCCTCTCTCTGGATTCCTTTCTGTTCTATCATCTCTCTGGATGCCCTTCTGTCATCTCCTATCTCTTGATGTTTTTCTGTCTTCTTCTCTTTCTGGATGCCCTTCTGTTCTCTCCTCTCTCTGACGGCTTTCTGTTCTGTCCTCTCTCCAGATGCCCTTGTCTCCTCTCCTCTCTCTGGATGTTTTTCTATATTCTCCTAATTCTGGATGTTCTTCTGTCCTCTCCTCTCTCTGGATGCTCTTCTGTTTTCTCCTTTCCATGGATGCACATCTGTTCTCTTCTCTCTCTGTATGTCCTTCTCCCTTCTACCCTCTCAGGATGTCATTCTGTTCTCTCCTCTCTCTGGTTTCCCTTCTGTCTTGTCTTCTCTTTGGATGCAGTTCTGTTCTCTCCTCTCTTCATATGCTCATCTGTCTTCTCCTCTCTCTGGATTCCATTCTGGCTTCTCCTCTCTCTGGATGCCCTTCTTTCCTTTTCTCTCTCTGGATGTTTTACTGTTTTCTCCTCTCTCTGGATGCCCTTCTGTCCTCTCCTCTCTCTGGATGCTCTTCTGTTTTCTCATCTCAATAGATTACATTCTGTTTTCTCCTAACTTTGGATGCCTTTCTGTCCTCTCCTCTGTCTGGATGACCTTTTTCCTTCTACTCTCTCTGGATGCCATTCTGTTCTCTCCTCCCTCTGGATGGCACTCTCGTCTCTCCACTCTCAGAATGCCCTTCTGTCCTCTATCTCTCTGGATGTCCTTCTCTATTCTTCTTTTTCTGGGTGCACTTCTGTGCTCTCCTCTCTCTGGATGCCCTTCTGTCCTCTCCTCTCTTTGATGCCCTTCTTTGTTCTACTCTCCCTGGATGCCCTTCTGTCTTCTTCTCTTTCTGGATGCCCTTCTGTTCTCTCCTATCTCTGGATGACCTTCTGTCATCTCCACTGTCTGGATGAACTTCTTTCTTCTCCCTCTGGGTGCCCTTCGGTCCTCTCCTCTCTATGTATGCCCTTCTGTTTTCTCCTCTCTCTGGATGACCTATGGTTCTCTCCTCTCTGTGGATGCCCTTCTGTCCCCTCCTATCTCTGGATGCCCTTCTATTCTCTCCTCTCACTGGATTCCCTTCTATTTTCTCCTTTCTTCAGATGCCCTTCTGTCTTCTCCTCTCTCTGGATGCTCTTCTGTACTTTTCACACTCTGAATGACCTTTTGTTCTCTCCTCTCTCAGGATGCTCTTTTGTCCTCTCCTCTTTCTGGATGCATTGATGTTCTCTCCACTCTCCAGATGCCCTTCTGTTTTCTGCTCTCTCTGGAAGCTTTTCTGTCCTCTGCTCTCACTGGATGCCCTTCTGTCCTCTACTCTCTCTCTCTCTGTATTACTTTCTGTTCTCTCTTCCCTCTGAATGCCCTTCTGTCTTCTCCTCACTCTAATTGCCCTTCTGTCTTTTCCTCCCTCTTTATGCCTTTCTGTTCTCTTCTCGCTCTCGATGCGTTTCTGTCCTCTCCTCTCTCTGATGCCCTTCTGTATTCTCCTCTCCCTGGATGCCCTTCTGTCTTCTGCTCTTTCTGGATGCCCTTCTGTCTTCTCCTCTCTCTGAATTCCCTTCTGTCCTTCACTCTCTCTCTCTGGATGCCCTTCTGTTTTTCCTCTCTCTGGATGCCCTTCTATCCTCTCCTCTCTTTGGATACCCATCTGTACTCTACTCTCTCTGGATACCCGTCTGTTTTCTCCTCTCTCCAGATTCCCTTCTATCCACTCCTTTCTCTTGAAGCCCTTCAGGTCTCTCCTCTCTCTGGATGCCTTCTGTCCTCTCCTCTTTCTAGATACCCTTCTGTCCTCTCCTCTCTCTAGTTGCCCCTCTGTCTTCTCCTCAATCTGGATGCCCTTCTGTCCTCTCCTCTCACTGGATGCTATTCTGTTCTCTCCTCACTCTGGATGCCCTTCTGTTCTTTCCTCACTCCGAATGCACTTCTGTCCTTCCCTCTCTTTGGATGCCCTTCTGTCTTCTCCTCTCTCTGGATGCCCTACGGTTCTCTCCTCTCGGTGGATGCCCTTATGTCCTCTCCTATTTCTGGATGCTCTTCTATTCTCTCCTCTCACTGGATTCCCTTCTATTTTCTCCTTTCTCCAGATGCCCTTCTGTCTTCTCCTCTCTCTGGATGCCCTTCTGTTCTTTCCACTCTCTGAATGACCTTTTGTTCTCTCCTCTCTCTGGATGCCTTTTGTTCTCTACTCTGTATGAATGCCCTTCTGTCTTTCCTCTCTCTGGATTCCCTTCTGTTCTCTTCTTTCTCTGGTTGTCCTTCTCTTCTATCATCTCTCTGGAAGCCCTTCTGTCCTCTCCTATCTCTGGATGTTTTTCTGTTTTCTTCTCTTTCTGGATGCCCTTCTGTTTTCTCCTCTGTCCGATGCCCTTCTCTTCTGTCCTCTATCAGGATTCCATTCTTTCCTCTCCTCTCTCTGGATGCCCTTCTGTCTTGTCCTCTCTTTGGATGATCTTCTGTTTTCTCCTCTCTCTGGATTCCCTTCTTTCTTCTCCTCTCTCTGGATGTTTTTCTGTTTTCTACTCTCTCTGGATGCCCTTCAGTCCTCTCCTCTCTCTGGACTCTCTTCTGTTTTCTCATCTCTATAGATGCCCTTCTGTTCTCTTCTATCTCTGGATGCCTTTCTGGCCTCTACTCTGTCTGGATGACCTTTGTTCCCCTCCTCTCTTTGTATGCCTTTTGTTCTCTCCTCTGTATGAATGCCCTTCTGTTTTTCCTCTCTCTGGATCACCTTCTGTTCTCTCTAAATGCCCTTCTGTTCTATCATCTCTCCGGATGCCCTTCTGTCCTCTCCAATCTTTGGATGTTTTTCTGTTTTCTTCTCTTCCTGGATGCCCTTCTGTTCTCTCCTCTGTCCGACGCCCTTCTGTTCTGTCATCTCTCATGATGCCGTTGACTCCTGTCTTCTCTCTGGATGTTTTTCTGTATTCTTCTCTCTATGGATGTTCTTCTGTACTCTCCTCTCTCTGGATGCTCTTCTGTTTTCTCATCTCTATAGATGCCCTTCTGTTTTTACTCTCTCCGGATGCCTTTCTATCCTCTCCTCTCTTTGGATGCCCTTCTGTCTTCTTTTCAATCTGGATGCCCTTATATCTTCTCCTCAAACTGGAAGCTCTTCTGTCCTCTCATCTCACTGGATGCTCTTCTGTCCTCTCTTCTCTCTGGATGCCCTTCTGTCTTCTCCGCTCTCAAGATGCCCTTCTGTTCTCTCCTCTCTCTGGATGCCCTTCTATCTTCTCCTCTCTCTGGATGCCCTATGGTTCTCTCCTCTATGTGGATTCCCTTCTCTCCTCTTCTATCACTGGATGCCCTTCTATTCTCTCCTCTCACTGGATTCCCTTCTATTTTCTCCTTTCTCCTGATGCCCTTCTGTCTTCTCCTCTCTCTGGATGCCCTTCTGTTCTCTCGTATCTCTGGATGTCCTTCTGGCCTCACCTCTCTCTGGATGCCCTTTGGTCCCCTCCTCTCTTTGGATATCTTTGTTATCTCCTCTGTATGAATGCCTCTCTGTCTTTTCTCTCTCTGGATCCCCTTCTGTTCTCTCCTGTCTCTGGATGCCCTATGGTTTTCTCCTCTCTGTGGATGCCTTTCTGTCCCCTCCTATCTCTGGATGCCCTTCTGTCTTCTCCTCTCTCTGGATGCCCTTCTGTCCTTTCCTCTCTCTGGTTGACCATCTGTACTCTACTCTCTCTGTATGCTCTTCAGTTCTCACCTCTCACTAGATTCTCTACTGTCCTATCATCACACTGGATTCCCTTCTGTTCTCTCCTCTCTCTGGATGCCCTTCTGTTCTCTCCACACTCAGGATGCCCTTCTGTCCTCAATCTGTCTGAATGACTTTCTGTTCTGTCCTCTCTCCAGATGACCTTCTGTACTGTCCTCTATCTGTATGTCCTTCTGTCCTCTCCTTTCTCTGCATGTTTGTCTGTACACTTCTCCCTCTTTATGAACTTCTATCTTCTTTTCTCTTTGGATGCCCTTCTCTCCTCTCCTCTCTCTGGACGCCCCTTTGTTTGTACTCTCTCTTGATGCCCTTCTGTCCTCTATTAACTCTGGATGCCCTTCTGTCCTCGCCTCTCTCTTGGTGTTCTTCTGTTCTCTCCTCTCCCTGAATGTCCTTCTCTTCTCTACTTTCTCTAGATGCACTTCTGTTCTCTCCTTTCTCTGGATGCCCATCTATCCTCTCCTCTCTCTGAATGCCCTTCTGTTCTCTTTTTTTCCCAGATGCCCTTCTGTTCTATCATCTATCCGGATGCCCTTCTCTACTCTCCTCTCTCTGGATTTTGTTTATGTCTTCTCCTCTCTCTGTATGTTCTTCTGTCCTCTCCTCTCTCTAGATGCCTTTCTGTTTCCTCCTCTGTTTGGATGCCCTTCTATTCTCTCCTGTCTCTGGATGCCCTTCTGTCCTCTCCTCTCTCTGAATGTTCTTTTACTCTCTCCTCTCTCTGGATGCCTTTCTGTCTTCTCTTTCAGGATACCCTTTTGTCCTCTCCTATCTCTGGATGCCTTTCTAATTTTTCCTCTCTCTGGATGCCCTTCTTTTTTCTCCTCTCTCTGGATGCCCTTCTGTACTCTCCTTTCTCTGAATGCTCTTCTATTCTCTCCTCTCTCGAGATTCCCTTCTGTCCTTTCCTCTCTCTGGATGCCATTCTGTCTTCTCCTCTCTGGATGCCTTTCTGTCTTCTCCTCTCTCTGGATGCCCTTCTGTCTTCTCCTCTCTCTGGATGCCCTTCTGTCCTCTTCTCTCTCTGGATGCCTTTCTGTTCTTTCATCTCTCTAGATGCCCATATGTCCTCTTCTTTCTCTGGATGCCCATCTGTCTTCTCCTCTATCTGGATGCCCTTCTGTTCTCTCCTGTGTATGGATGACCTTCATTCTTCTCCTCTCTCTGGATGCCCTTCTGGTCTCTCCTCTCTCTGGATGACCTTCTCTTCTCTCCACTCTCAGGATGGCCTTCTGTCCTATTCTCTCTGGATGTCCTTCTGTTCTCTCCAGATGGTCTTCTGTTATCTCCTCTCTCTGGATTCCCTTTTGTCCTGTTCTCTCTCTGGATGCCTTTCTGTCCTCTACTCTCTCTGGTTGCCCTTCTGTTTTCTCCTGTTTCTGGATGCCCTTCTGTTCTCTCCTCTCTCTTGATTCCCTTTTGTCCTCTATTCTCTCTGGATCTTCTTCTTTTCTCTTCTCTCTCTATGTTCTTCTGTTGTCTCATCTCTCTGGATGCCCTTCTGTTCTCTCCTCTCTCTAGGTTTTCTTCTATACTCTCATCCTTCTGGATGCCCTTCTGTCTTCTCCTGTCTCTGGATGCCCTTCTGTCTTCTCCTCGCTCTGGTAGCCCTTCTTTTCTCTCCTTTCTCTCGATATCTTCTGTAATTTCACCTCTCTGGATGCTCTTCTGTTTTCTCATCTCTATGGATGCCTTTCTGTTCTCTCCTCTCTCCGTATGCCTTTCTTTACTCTGTACTCTCTGTCTCACCTTCTGTATTCTCTTCTGTCTGGATGCCCTTCTGTCCTCTTTTC
This sequence comes from Arvicanthis niloticus, assembly GCF_011762505.2. Taxonomy (NCBI): domain Eukaryota; kingdom Metazoa; phylum Chordata; class Mammalia; order Rodentia; family Muridae; genus Arvicanthis; species Arvicanthis niloticus. The sequence goes on along the minus strand of NW_023045575.1, from coordinate 80,450 downwards.
TCTCTGGATACCCTTCTGTTTTTTAATCTCCAGATGCCCTCCTGTCCTCTCCTCACTCTGGATGCCCTTCTGTCCTCTCATCTCTCGGGATGCCATTCTGACTGTCCTCTCTCTGGATGCCCTTCAGTTTTCTCCTCTCTCCGGATGCCCTTCTGTATTCTTCTGTCTCTGGATGTCCTTCTGTTCTCTCATCTCTTTGGATGTCCTTCTGTTCTATTTTCTCTCTTGATGCTCTTCTGTTCTCTCATCTCTCTCAATGCCCTACATTTGTCTCCTCTTTCTGGATGCCCTTCTTTCCTCTCCTCACTTTTGATGCCATTCTGTTTTCTCCTCCCACTGGATGCCCTTCTGTTTGATCCTCTCTCTAGATTCCCTTTTTCCTCTCATCTCTCTGGATGCCCTTCTGTCCTCGCCTCTCTCTGGATGCACTTCTGTACTCTCATCTCTATGGAAGCCCTTTTGTCCTCCTCTCTCCCTGGATGACCTTCTGTTTTTTCCTCGCTCTGGATGCCCTTCTGTTCTATCCTCTATCGGGATGCCCTCTGACTCTCCTCTCTCGGGATGTCCTTATGGTCTCTTCCTCACTATGGATGCACTTCTATACTCTCCTCTCTATGGATGCCTTTCTGTCTTCTCCTCTTTCCGGATTCCCTTCTCTTCTCTCCTTTCTCTGGATGCCCTTCTGTCCTCTCATCTCTCTGGATCCCCTTCTGTTGTCGCCTCTTCCTGGATGCCCATCTGTCTTCTCTTCTCTCTGTAGGCCCTCTTGTCCTCTTCTCTCTCTGGATGCTCTTTTGTCCTCTCCACTATTTAGATGCCCTTCTGTTCTCTCCTCTCTCGAGATGAACTTCTGTCATTTCCTCTATCTGGATGCCATTCTGTCTTCTCTCTGGATGCCCTTCTGTCTACTTCTCTTTCTGGATGCCCTTCTGTTCTCTCCTTTCTCTAGATGCCCTTCTATCCTCTATCTCTCTGGATTCCATTCTCTCTTCTCCTTTATCTGGAGGCCCTTCTTTCTCTCCTCTGTCTGGGTGAACTTCTTTCCTCTCCTCTCTCTGGATGCCCTTCTGTACTCTTCTCTCTCTGGATGCCCTTCTGTCTTCTCCTCTCTCCGGATACCTTTTTGTTCTTTCATCTCTCTAGATGCCCATCTGTCTTCTCCTTTCTCTGGATGCCCATCTGTCTTCTCCTCTATCTGGATACCCTTCTGTTCTCTATTCTGTTTGGATCACCTTCATTCTTCTCCTCTCTCTGAATGCCCTTCTGGTCCCTCCTCTCTCTGAATGACCTTCACCTCTCTGCACTCTCAGGATGGACTTCTGTCCACTTTCTCTCTGGATGCCCTTCTTTTCTCTTTTCTATCCGGATGCACTTCTGTTATCTCTTCTCTCTGTATTTCCATTTGTCCTCTTCTCTCTTTGGATGCCATTCTGTCTTCTCCTCTCTCTGGATGCCCTTCTGTTCTCTAATCTCTCTGAATTCCCTTCTGTTCTCTCCTCTTCCGGATGGCCGTATGTCATCTACGATCTCTGGATGCCCTTCTATTTTCTCCTGTCTCTGCATGCCCTTCTATTCTCTACTCTCTCTTGATTCCCTGTTGTCCTCTATTCTCTCTGGATCCCATTGTTTTCTCTTCTCTCTCTGAATGTTCTTCTGTTCTCTCATCTCTCTGGATGCCCTTCTGTTCTCTCCTCTCTATAGGTTTTCTTCTGTACTCTCATCCTTCTGGATGCCTTTCTGTCTTCTCCTGTCTCTGGATGCCCTCTGTCTTCTCCTCTCTCTGGTAGCCCTTCTTTTTTCTCCTTTCTCTAGATATCATCTGTACTCTTATCTCTCTGGATGCCCTTCTGTTCATTTTTATCTTTGGATGATTTCTGTTTCTCATCTCTCTGGATGCATTTCTGTTCTCTCCTCTCTCTCTCTGAATGCTCTTCTGTTCTCTCATCTCTCTTGATGCCCCTCTTCCCTCTCCTCTCTCTGGATTCGATTCTGTTCTCTACTCTCTTCACATGACCTTCTGTCCTTTATTCTATATGGATGGACTTATGTCCTCTCCTTTCCCTGATTGCTTTTCTGTTCTTTCCTTTCTCTGGATGCCCATCTGTACTCTCCTCTCTCTGGATGCCATTCTGTCTTCTAATACCTCTGGAGGCTCTTCTGTCCTCTCTTCTCTATGGATGACCTTCTGTTTTCTCCTATCTCTGGATGCCCTTCTGTGTTGTTCTCTCTCGGGATGCCCTTCTGAATTCTCCTCTGTTTGGCTATCTTTCTGTTCTGTCATCTCTATGGATGTCCTTCTGTTCTCTTTTCACTCGGGATGATCTTATGTTCTCTCATCACTCTGTATGCCCTTCTGTAGTTTCCTCTCTCTGGATAACCTTCTGTCCTCTCCTCACTCTTGATGCTATTATGTTTACTCCTACATCTGGATGCCGTTTTGTACTCTAACCTCCCTTGATGTTCTTCTGTTGTCTCCTCTCCCTGGATGCCCTTCTGTTCTCTACTTTCTCTAGATGCACTTCTGTTCTCTCATTTCCTACACATACTTTTCTGCTTGGGTACCCTAAACTTTTCTGCTTATGGTACCCAAAACTAAGAACAGTGCATAGCCGGCTAATGCCCTGCTTACACCCAAATCAAAGTAACATGTCTTAACCCACACTGCACAAGTAACGTTCATTCAGTGTTTTCAGCTCACTAAGAGTTGCCTGTAACTCAGGGAGTACACATGCTTTTCTGCTTGGGAACCCTTACAGATGGGAACTTCCCTACATTGTAGCATGCATTTTAGCTGAAATACAGCTACTTCTTTGTACATCGTTTCCAAAACTAAGAACAGTGCATGGCCGGCTAATGCCCTGCTTATACCCAAATCAAAGTAACACGTCTTAACCCAAACTGCACAAGTAACATTCATTCAGTGTTTTCAGCTCTCTAAGAGTTGCCTGTAACTCAAGGAGTACACATGCTTTTCTGCTTAGGTACCCTTATAGATGGGAACTTCCCTATATTGTAGCATGCGTTTTAGCTGAAATACAGCTGCTTCTTTCAACATCAATTCAAAAACTAAGAACATTGCATGGCCAGTTAATGCTCTGCTTATACCCAAATTAAAGTAACACGTCTTAACCAAAACTGCACAAGTAACATTCATTCAGTGTTTTCAGCTCTCTAAGAGTTGCCTGCAACACAGGGAGTACACATGCTTTTCTGCTTGGGTACCCTTACAGATGGGAACTTCCCTACACTGTAGCATGTGTTTTAGCTGAAATACAGCTACTTCTTTGTACATCGTTTCCAAAAATAAGAACAGAGCATGGCTGGCTAACGCCCTGCTTATAAACAATTCGAAGTAACACGTCTTAACCCAAACTGCACAAGTAACATTCATTCAGTGTTTTCAGCTCTCTAAGATTTGCCTGAAACTCAGGGAGTACACATGCTTTTCTGGATGGGTACACTTATAGATGGGAACTTCCCTACATTGTAGCATGCGTTTTAGCTGAAATACAGCTACTTCTTTGTACATCGTTTCCAAAACTAAGAACAGTGCATGGCCGGCTAATGCCCTGCTTATACCCAAATCAAAGTAACACATCTTAACCCAAACTGCACAAGTAACGTTCATTCAGTGTTTTCAACACTGTAAGAGTTGCCTGTGACTCAGGGAGAAGACATGCTCTTCTGCTTAGGTACCCTTATAGATGGGAACTTCCCTACATTGTAGCATGCGTTTTAGCTGAAATACAGCTACTTCTTTGTACATCGTTTCCAAAACTAAGAACAGTGCATGGCCGGCTAATGCCCTGCTTATACCCAAATCAAAGTAACACATCTTAACCCAAACTGCACAAGTAACTGTTCATTCAGTGTTTTCAACACTCTAAGAGTTGCCTGTAACTCAGGGAGTAGACATGCTTTTCTGCTTAGGTACCCTTATAGATGGGAACTTCCCTACATTGTAGCATGCGTTTTAGCTGAAATACAGCTACTTCTTTGTACATCGTTTCCAAAACTAAGAACAGTGCATGACCTCCTAATGCCCTGCTTATACCCAAATCAAAGTAACACGACTTAACCCAAACTGCACAAGTAATGTTCATTCAGTGTTTTCAGCTCTCTAAGAGTTGCCTGTAACTCAGGGAGTATACATTGCTTTTCTGCTTAGGTACCCTTATAGATGGGAACTTCCCTACATTGTAGAATGCGTTTTAGCTGAAATACAGCTACTTCTTTGTACATCGTTTCCAAAACTAAGAACAGTGCATGGCCGGCTAATGCCCTGCTTATACCCAAATCAAAGTAACACGTCTTAACCCAAACTGCACAAGTAACGTTCATTCAGTGTTTTCAGCTCTCTAAGTGTTGCCTGTACTCAGGGAGTACACATGCTTTTTGCTTAGGTACCCTTATAGATGGGAACTTCCCTACATTGTAGCATGCGTTTTAGCTGAAATACAGCTACTTCTTTGTACATCATTTCCAAAAATAAGAACAGTGCATGGCCAGCTAATGCCCTGCTTATACCCAAATCAAAGTAACACGTCTTAACCCAAACTGCACAAGTAACATTCATTCAGTGTTTTCAGCTCTCTAAGTGTTGCCTGTAACTCAGGGAGTACACATGCTTTTTTGCTTAGGTACCCTTATAGATGGGAACTTCCCTACATTGTAGCATGCGTTTTAGCTGAAATACAGCTACTTCTTTGTACATCGTTTCCAAAACTAAGAAGAGTGCATGGCCAGCTAATGCCCTGCATATATCCAAATCAAAGTAACACGTCTTAACCAAAACTGCACAAGTAACGTACATTCAGTGTTTGCAGCTCTCTAAGACTTGCCTGTAACTCAGAGAGTACACATGCTTTTTTGCTTAGGTACCCTTATAGATGGGAACTTCCCTACAATGTAGCATGCGTTTTAGCTGAAATCCAGCTACTTCTTTGTACATTGTTTCCAAAACTTACAACAGTGCATGGCCAGCTAATGCCTTGCTGATACCCAAATCAAAGTAACACATCTTAACCCAAACTGCACAAGTAACGTTCATTCACTGTTTTCAGCTCTCTAAGTGTTGCCTGTAACTCAGGGAGTACACATACTTTTTTGCTTAAGTACCCTTATAGATGGGAACTTCCCTACATTGTAGCATGCGTTTTAGCTGAAATACAGCTACTTCTTTGTACATCGTTTCCAAAACTAAGAACAGTGCATGGCTGGCTAATGCCTTGCTTATACCCAAATCAAAGTAACACATCTTAACCCAAACTGCACAAGTAACGTTCATTCACTGTTTTCAGCTCTCTAAGTGTTGCCTGTAACTCAGGGAGTACACATACTTTTTTGCTTAAGTACCCTTATAGATGGGAACTTCCCTACATTGTAGCATGCGTTTTAGCTGATATACAGCTACTTCTTTGTACATCGTTTCCAAAACTAAGAACCGAGCATGGCCAGCTAATGCCCTACTTATACCCAAATCAAAGGAACACGTCTTAACCCAAACTGCACAAGGAACGTTCATTCAGTGTTTTGAGCTCTCTAAGTGTTGCCTGTAACTCAGGAAGTACATATGCTTTTTTGCTTAGGTACCCTTTTAGATAGGAACTTCCCTACATTGTAGCATGCGTTTTAGCTGAAATACAGCTACTTCTTTGTACATCGTTTCCAAAACTAAGAACAGTGCATGGCCGGCTAATGTCCTGCTTATACCCAAATCAAAGTAACACATCTTAACCCAAACTGCACAAGTAACGTTCATTCAGTGTTTTCAGCTATCTAATAGTTGCCTCTAACACAGGGAGTACGCATGATTTCTGCTTAGGTACCCTTATAGATGGGAACTTCCCTACATTGTAGCATGCTTTTTAGCTGAAATACAGCTACTTCTTTGTACATCGTTTCCAAAACTAAGAAGAGTGCATGGCCGGCTAATGCCCTGCATATATCCAAATCAAAGTAACACGTCTTAACCAAAACTGCACAAGTAACGTACATTCAGTGTTTGCAGCTCTCTACAACTTGCCTGTAACTCAGGGTGTACACATGCTTTTTTGCTTAGGTGCCCTTATAAATGGGAACTTCCTTACAATGTAGCATGCGTTTTAGCTGAAATACAGCTACTTCTTTGTACATTGTTTCCAAAACTTAGAACAGTGCATGGCCAGCTAATGCCCTGCTTATACCCAAATCAAAGTAACACATCTTAACCCAAACTGCACAAGTAACGTTCATTCACTGTTTTCAGCTCTCTAAGTGTTGCCTGTAACTCAGGGAGTACACATACTTTTTTGCTTAGGTGCCCTTATAGATGGGAACTTCCCTACATTGTAGCATGCGTTTTAGCTGAAATACAGCTACTTCTTTGTACATCGTTTCCAAAACTAAGAACAGTGCATGGCTGGCTAATGCCTTGCTTATACCCAAATCAAAGTAACACATCTTAACCCAAACTGCACAAGTAACGTTCATTCACTGTTTTCAGCTCTCTAAGTGTTGCCTGTAACTCAGGGAGTACACATACTTTTTTGCTTAAGTACCCTTATAGATGGGAACTTCCCTACATTGTAGCATGCGTTTTAGCTGAAATACAGCTACTTCTTTGTACATCGTTTCGAAAACTAAGAACAGTGCATGACCGGCTAATGCCCTGCTTATACCCAAATCAAAGTAACACGTATTCACCCAAACTGCACAAGTAACGTTCATTCAGTGTTTTCAGCTATCTAAGAGTTGCCTGTAACTCAGGGAGTACACATGCTTTTCTGCTTAGGTACCCTTATAGATGGGAACTTCCCTACATTGTAGCATGCGTTTTAGCTGAAATACAGCTACTTCTTTGTACATAGTTTCCAAAACTAAGAACAGTGCATGGCCGGCTAATGCCCTGCTTATACCCAAATCAAAGTAACACGTCTTAACCCAAACTGCACAAGTAACGTTCATTCAGTGTTTTCAGCTATCTAAGAGTTGCCTGTAACTCAGGGAGTAGACATGCTTTTCTGCTTAGGTACCCTTATAGATGGGAACTTCCCTACATTTTAGCATGCGTTTTAGCTGAAATACAGCTACTTCTTTGTACATCGTTTCCAAAACTAAGAACAGTGCATGGCCGGCTAATGCCCTGCTTATACCCAAATCAAAGTAACATGTCTTAACCCAAACTGCACAAGTAATGTTCATTCAGTGTTTTCAGCTATCTAAGAGTTGCCTGTAACTCAGGGAGTAGACATGCTTTTCTGCTTAGGTACCCTTATAGATGGGAACTTCCCTACATTGTAGCATGCGTTTTAGCTGAAATACAGCTACTTCTTTGTACATCGTTTCCAAAACTAAGAAGAGTGCATGGCCGGCTAATGCCCTGCTTATACCCAAATCAAAGTAACACGTCTTCACCCAAACTGCACAAGTAACGTTCATTCAGTGTTTTCAGCTATCTAAGAGTTGCCTGTAACTCAGGGAGTACACTTGCTTTTCTGCTTAGGTACCCTTATAGATGGGAACTTCCCTACATTGTAGCATGCGTTTTAGCTGAAATACAGCTACTTCTTTGTACATCGTTTCCAAAGCTAAGAACAGTGCATGGCCGGCTAATGCCCTGCTTATACCCAAATCAAAGTAACACGTCTTAACCCAAACTGCACAAGTAACGTTCATTCAGTGTTTTCAGCTATCTAAGAGTTGCCTGTAACTCAGGGAGTAGACATGCTTTTCTGCTTAGGTACCCTTATAGATGGGAACTTCCCTACATTGTAGCATGCGTTTTAGCTGAAATACAGCTACTTCTTTGTACATCATTTCCAAAACTAAGAACAGTGCATGGCCGGCTAATGCCCTGCTTATACCCAAATCAAAGTAACACGTCTTAACCCAAACTGCACAAGTAACGTTCATTCAGTGTTTTCAGCTATCTAAGAGTTGCCTGTAACTCAGGGAGTAGACATGCTTTTCTGCTTAGGTACCCTTATAGATGGGAACTTCCCTATATTGTAGCATGCGTTTTAGCTGAAATACAGCTACTTCTTTGTACATCGTTTCCAAAACTAAGAACAGTGCATGACCTGCTAATGCCCTGCTTATACCCAAATCAAAGTAACACGTCTTCACCCAAACTGCACAAGTAACGTTCATTCAGTGTTTTCAACACTCTCAGTATTGCCTGTAACTCAGGGAGTAGACATGCTTTTCTGCTTAGGTACCCTTATAGATGGGAACTTCCCTACATTGTAGCATGCGTTTTAGCTGAAATACAGCTACTTCTTTGTACATCGTTTCCAAAACTAAGAACAGTGCATGACCTGCTAATGCCCTGCTTATACCCAAATCAAAGTAACACATCTTAACCCAAACTGCACAAGAAACATTCATTCAGTGTTTTCAGCTATCGAAGAGTTGCCTGTAACTCACAGAGTACACATGCTTTTCTGCTTAGGTACCCTTATAGATAGGAACTTCCCTACGTTGTAGAATGCGTTTTAGCTGAAATACAGCTACTTCTTTGTACATCATTTCCAAAACTAAGAACAGTGCATGACCTGCTAATGCCCTGCTTATACCCAAATCAAAGTAACACGTCTTAACCCAAACTGCACAATTAACGTTCATTCAGTGTTTTCAGCTATCTAATAGTTGCATGTAACTCAGGGAGTATGCATGCTTTTCGGCTTAGGTACCTTTATAGATGTTAACGTCCCTACACTGTACCATGCGTTTTAGCTGAAATACAGCTACTTCTTTGTACATCGTTTCAAAAACTAAGAAAAGTGCATGGCCGGCTAATGCCCTGCTTATACCCAAATCAAAGTAACACGTCTTTACCCAAACTGTACAAGTAACGTTCATTCAGTGTTTTCAGCTATCGAAGAGTTGCCTGTAACTCAGAGAGTACACATGCTTTTCTGCTTAGGTACCCTTATAGATGGGAACTTCCCTACATTGTAGCATGCGTTTTAGCTGAAATACAGCTACTTCTTTGTACATCGTGTCCAAAACTAAGAACAGTGCATGGCCGGCTAATGCCCTGCTTATACCCAAATCAAAGTAACACGTCTTAACCCAAACTGCACAAGTAACGTTCATTCAGTGTTTTCAACACTCTCAGTGTTGCCTGTAACTCAGGGAGTAGACATGCTTTTCTGCTTAGGTACCCTTATAGATGGGAACTTGCCTACATTGTAGCATGCGTTTTAGCTGAAATACAGCTACTTCTTTGTACAGAGTTTCGAAAACTAAGAACAGTGCATGGCCTGCTAATGCCCTGCTTATACCCAAATCAAAGTAACACCTCTTAACCCAAACTGCACAAGTAACTTTCATTCAGTGTTTTCAAAACTCTCAGTGTTGCCTGTAACTCAGGGAGTACACATGCTTTTCTGCTTAGGTATCCTTATAGATGGGAACTTCCCTACATTGTAGCATGCGTTTTAGCTAAAATACAGCTACTTCTTTGAACATCGTTTCCAAAACTAAGAACAGTGCATGACATGCTAATGCCCTGCTTATACCCAAATCAAAGTAACACGTCTTAACCCAAACTGCACAAGTAACGTTCATTCAGTGTTTTCAGCTATCTAATAGTTGCATGTAACTCAGGGAGTACGCATGCTTTTCTACTTAGGTAACCTTATAGATGGGAACTTCCCTACATTGTAGCATGCGTTTTAGCTGAAATACAGCTACTTCTTTGTACATCTTTTCCAAAACTAAGAACAGTGCATGGCCGGCTAATGCCCTGCTTATACCCAAATCAAAGTAACACGTCTTAACCCAAACTGCACAAGTATCGTTCTTTCAGTGTTTTCAACACTCTCATAGTTTCCTGTAACTCAGGGAGTAGACATGATTTTTTGCTTAGGTACCATTATAGATGGGAACTTCCCTACATTGTAGCATGCGTTTTAGCTAAAATACCGCTACTTCCTTGTACATCGTTTCGAAAACTAAGAACAGTGCATGACCTGCTAATGTCCTGCTTATACCCAAATCAAAGTAACACATGTTAACCCAAACTGCACAAGGAACGTTCATTCAGTGTTTTCAGCTATATAATAGTTGCATGTAACTCAGGGAGTAGGCACGCTATTCTGATTAGGTACCCTTATAGATGGGAACTTCCCTACATTGTACCATGCGTTTTAGCTGAAATACAGCTACTTCTTTGTACATCGTTTCCAAAACTAAGAACAGTGCATGGCTGGCTAATGCCCTGCTTATACCCAAATCAAAGTAACACGTCTTTACCCAAACTGTACAAGTAACGTTCATTCAGTGTTTTCAGCTATCGAAGAGTTGCCTGTAACTCAGAGAATACACATGCTTTTCTGCTTAGGTACCCTTATACATGGGAACTTCCCTACATTGTAGCATGTGTTTTAGTTGAATTACAGCTACTTCTTTGTACATCGTTTAAAAAACTAAGAACAGTGCATGGCCGGCTAATGCCCTGCTTATACCCAAATCAAAGTAACACGTCTTAACCCAACCTGCACAAGTAACGTTCATTCAGTGTTTTCAACACTCTAAGAGTTGCCTGTAACTCAGAGAGTACACATGCTTTTTTGCTTAGGTACCCTTATAGATGGGAACTTCCCTACATTGAAGCATGCGTTTTAGTTGAAATACAGCTACTTCTTTGTACATCGTTTCCAAAACTAAGAACAGTGTATGGCCGGCTAATGCCCTGCTTATACCCAAATCAAAGTAACACGTCTTCACCCAAACTGCACAAGTAACGTTCATTCAGTGTTTTCAACACTCTAAGAGTTGCCTGTAACTCAGGGAGTACACATACTTTTCTGCTTAGGTACCCTTATTGACGGGAAGTTCCCTACATTGTAGCATGTGTTTTAGCTGAAATACAGACACTTCTTTGTACATAGTTTCCAAAACTAAGAACAGTGCATGGCCGGCTAATGCCCTGCTTATACCCAAATCAATGTAACACGTCTTAACCCAAACTGCACAAGTAACGTTCATTCAGTGTTTCCAAAACTCTGAGTGTTGCCTGTAACTCAGGTAGTAGACATGCTTTTCTGCTTAGGTACCCTTATAGATGGGAACTTCCCTACATTGTAGCATGCGTTTAAGCTGAAATACAGCTACTTCTTTGTACATTGTTTCCAAAACTAAGAACAGTGCATTGCCGGCTAATGCCCTGCTTATACCCAAATCAAAGTAACACGTCTTAACCCAAATTGCACAAGTAACGTTCATTCAGTGTTTTCAGCTATCTAAGAGTTGCCTGTAACTCAGGGAGTACACATGCTTTTCTGCTTAGGTACCCTTATAGATGGGAACTTCCCTACATTGTAGCATGCGTTTTAGCTGAAATACAGCTACTTCTTTGTACATCGTTTCCAAAACTAAGAACAGTGCATGGCCGGCTAATGCCCTGCTTATACCCAATCAAAGTAACACGTCTTCACCCAAACTGCACAAGTAACGTTCATTCAGTGTTTTCAGCTATCTAAGAGTTGCCTGTAACTCAGGGAGTAGACATGCTTTTCTGCTTAGGTACCCTTATAGATGGGAACTTCCCTACATTGTAGCATGCGTTTTAGCTGAAATACAGCTACTTCTTTGTACATCGTTTCCAAAACTAAGAACAGTGCATGGCGGCTAATGCCCTGCTTATACCCAAATCAAAGTAACACGTCTTAACCCAAACTGCACAAGTAATGTTCATTCAGTGTTTTCAGCTATCTAAGAGTTGCCTGTAACTCAGGGAGTACACATGCTTTTCTGCTTAGGTACCCTTATAGATGGGAACTTCCCTACATTGTAGCATGCGTTTTAGCTGAAATACAGCTACTTCTTTGTACATCGTTTCCAAAACTAAGAAGAGTGCATGGCCGGCTAATGCCCTGCTTATACCCAAATCAAAGTAACACGTCTTCACCCAAACTGCACAAGTAACGTTCATTCAGTGTTTTCAGCTATCTAAGAGTTGCCTGTAACTCAGGGAGTAGACATGCTTTTCTGCTAAGGTACCCTTATAGATGGGAACTTCCCTACATTGTAGCATGCGTTTTAGCTGAAATACAGCTACTTCTTTGTACATCGTTTCCAAAGCTAAGAACAGTGCATGGCCGGCTAATGCCCTGGTTATACCCAAATCAAAGTAACACGTCTTAACCCAAACTGCACAAGTAACGTTCATTCAGTGTTTTCAGCTATCTAAGAGTTGCCTGTAACTCAGGGAGTAGACATGCTTTTCTGCTTAGGTATCCTTATAGATGGGAACTTCCCTACATTGTAGCATGCGTTTTAGCTGAAATACAGCTACTTCTTTGTACATCGTTTCCAAAACTAAGAACAGTGCATGGCCGGCTAATGCCCTGCTTATACCCAAATCAAAGTAACACGTATTCACCCAAACTGCACAAGTAACGTTCATTCAGTGTTTTCAGCTATCTAAGAGTTGCCTGTAACTCAGGGAGTAGACATGCTTTTCTGCTTAGGTACCATTATAGATGGGAACTTCCCTACATTGTAGCATGCGTTTTAGCTGAAATACAGCTACTTCTTTGTACATCGTTTCCAAACTAAGAACAGTGCATGGCCGGCTAATGCCCTGCTTATACCCAAATCAAAGTAACACGTCTTAACCCAAACTGCACAAGTCACGTTCATTCAGTGTTTTCAGCTATCTAAGAGTTGCCTGTAACTCAGGGAGTACACTTGCTTTTCTGCTTAGGTACCCTTATAGATGGGAACTTCCCTACATTGTAGCATGCGTTTTAGCTGAAATACAGCTACTTCTCTGTACATCGTTTCCAAAACTAAGAACAGTGCATGGCCGGCTAATGCCCTGCTTATACCCAAATCAAAGTAACACGTCTTCACCCGAACTGCACAAGTAACATTCATTCAGTGTTTTCAGCTATCTAAGAGTTGCTGTAACTCAGGGAGTACACATGCTTTTCTGCTTAGGTACCCTTATAGATGGGAACTTCCCTACATTGTAGCATGCGTTTTAGCTGAAATACAGCTACTTCTTTGTACATCGTTACAAAAAAAAGAAAAGTGCATGGCCGGCTAATGCCCTGCTTATACCCAAATCAAAGTAACACGTCTTCACCCAAACTGCACAAGTAACGTTCATTCAGTGTTTTCAGCTATCTAAGAGTTGCCTGTAACTCAGGGAGTACACATGCTTTTCTGCTTAGGTACCCTTATAGATGGGAACTTCCCTACATTGTAGCATGCGTTTTAGCTGAAATACAGCTACTTCTTTGTACATCGTTTCCAAAACTAAGAACAGTGCATGGCCGGCTAATGC